>NW_028290255.1:0-26453 GCF_059628265.1 Tinamus guttatus | reverse complement strand
GACAAAGGGGACAGCGCCGGGGTCACGGGGGGACAGAGGGGACAGTGACGGGGTCACAGGGGGACAGAGGGGACAGTGATGGGGTCATGGGGGGACAAGGGGACAGGGACGGGGTCACGGGGGGACACAGGGGACAGTGACGGGGTCACGGGGGACAAGGGGACAGTGACGGGGTCACGGGGGGACAGAGGGGACAGTGATGGGGTCACGGGGGACAAGGGGACAGTGATGGGGTCACGAGGGACAGAGGGGACAGTGACGGGGGTCATGGGGGGACAAAGGGGACAGTGACGGGGTCACGGGGGACAAGGGGACAGTGATGGGGTCATGGGGGGACAAGGGGACAGGGACGGGGTCACAGGGGACAGAGGGGACAGTGACGGGGTCACGGGGGACAAGGGGACAGGGACGGGGTCACGGGGGACCCAGCCCTGGGGGGGCCCCTGTCACCTCCGGGAGCCCCCGGGACCGTCCCCCCGTGTCCCCTGTGTCCCCTTGGGGACCCCCCTTGTCCCCACATGTCCCCCCATGTTCTCATGTCCCCTCCTTGTCCCCCCATGTCCCCCTGTATCCCCTGTTTGTCCCCTCGTGTCCCCATGTCCCTCCCCGTCCCCCTGTGACCCCTGTGTCCTCCATGTCCCCCCATGTCCCCATGTCCCTGTGTCCCCATGTCTCCCCATGTCCTCCCATGTCCCCATGTCCCTCCCTGTCCCCCTGTATCCTCCATGTCCCCCCATGTCCCCCCCCATGTCCCTCATGTCCCCCCATGTCCCTCCTTGTCCCCCCTTTCCCCCCGTATCCCCATGTCCCTCCCTGTCCCCCTGTGTCCCCCATGTCCCCAAGTCCCTCCGTGTCCTCCCTGTGCCGTCCTCCCCATATCCCCCTGTGTCCCCATGCCCCATGTCCCCATGTCCCTCCCTGTCCCCCATGACCCCCGTGTCCCCCATGTCCCCTCCTTGTCCCCCCCTGTCCCCATGTCCCTCCATGTCCCCCGTGTCCCCCCATGTCCCCATGTCCCTCCATGTCCCCCATGTCCCCCCGTGTCCCCCGTGTCCCCATGTCCCCGTGTCCCCACCTTGGCGTCCCCGGGGTACCCGTTGCTCAGGCAGAACTTGCTCTCCACGAGCTGCCGCGTCCGCTCGATCATCTGACGGCCGAAGCCGGTGACGCTCTGGGGACATCGGGGACATTGGGGACACGGGGGGACATGGGGACACAATAACAGGGGGACACGGGGACATGGGGACACGGAGACACGGGGACCGTGAAAGCCGTACGCGGAGTGGGCGCTATGGGGCGCTATGGGGCGCTGTGGGGCGCTGTGGGGCGCTGTGGGGCTGCCCCACACGTGTGGGTCTCACCTGGGAGATGGGCAGGCAGGGCAGCCGTCCCGCCTGCGCCCCGGTGAAGCCGTACACCGAGTTCGCGCTGACCTTCAGCGCCCGCTGCCGCCCGTCCAGGACCTGCCGCACGAGCGGGTCCGGCTCCCGCTCCAGCTCCTGCCGCGTCCTGCGGGGACAGGGGGACGGGAGGGGACACGGGGGGACATGGGGGGACACGGGGGGACATGGGGACACAGGGGGATACAGGGGGTACAGGGGGACATGGGGGACATGGGGGGACACGGGGACACGGGGGGACACAGGGGGACATGGGGGCATGGGGGGACATGGGGACATTGGGGGATACGGGGGGTACAGGGGACACGGGGACATGGAGGGACACGGGGACATGGGGAACATGGGGGACATAAGGACAGCAGGGACACGAGGGGACACAGGGGGACATAGGGGACACAGGGACATGGGGACACAAGGACACAGGGACATGGGGGGACATGGGGACATGGGGGGACACGGGGGGACATGGGAGACACAGGGGGACATGGCGGGACATGGGGCACATAGGGACACAGGGGGATATGGGGGACATAGGGGACACAGGGACATGGGGGACACAGGGGGACATGGGGGGACACGGGGACATGGGGGACATAGGGGACATGAGGACAGCGGGGACACAGGGGGACACAAGGGGATATGGGGGACATAGGGGACACAGGGGACACAGGGACATGGGGGACACGGGGGGACATGGGGACATGGGGACATGGGGGGACATGGGGACAGCAGGGACACGGGGGGACATGGGGGGACATAGGGGACACAGGGGGATATGGGGGGACACGGGGGACACAGGGGGACGGGGACATGGGGGGACATGGGGGGACACAAGGACACGGGGGGACAATGGGGGGATATGGGGGTCACAGGAAGACACAGGGACATGGGGGGACACAGAGGGACACAGAGGGATACAAGGAACATGGGGACATGGGGACACGGGGGGACATGGGGGGACACGGGGACATGGGGGACACAAGGGAAGAGGAGGGGAGTGGGGGACCATAGGGACACCAGGGTGACACTACAGTGACCTTGGGGACTGCAGAACGACCCCAAGTGACCCCGGGGTGACCCACGTGCCCCCCTGTGCCCCCTCCCCCAACAGCAGCCCCATGGGGACCCTTGGGGACCCCTTGGGGACACTGGGGACCCCTCGGACACCCCTGGGGACATTTGGGCCCACTTGGTGACACTGGGACCCCCGTAGTGACCCCGGGGACGGGTGGTGACCCTGGGGACCCCCATGGTGACATTGGGACCCCGTGGATGACTCTGGGACCCCCATGGTGACACTGGGGCTCCCATGGTGACACTGGAACCCCCTGGTGACGCTGGGGAGGGCGGTGACACTGGGGACGCCCAAGGTGACACTGGGACCCCCATGGTGACACTGGGACCCCCATGGTGACATTGGGACCCTCATGGTGACATTGGGAACCCCCCGGTGGCCCTGGGACCCCTGTGGTGACACTGGGACTCCCCTGGTGACACTGGGACCCCCATGGTGATCCTGGGGACAGGTGGTGACACTGGGACCCCCATGGTGACATTGGGATCCCCATGGGTGACTCTGGGACCCCATGGGTGACTCTGGGACCCCCCTGGTGACACTGGGACCCCCCTGGTGACATTGGGATCCCCATGGGTGACTCTGGGACCCCGTGAGTGACATTGGGACCCTCCTGGTGACACAGGGACCCCCATGGTGACATTGGGACCCCATGGGTGACTCTGGGACCCCATGGGTGACTCTGGGACCCCGCCGGTGACATTGGGACCCCCCTGGTGACACTGGGACCCCCATGGTGACCCTGGGGACAGGTGGTGACTCTGGGACCCCGTGGGTGACATTGGGACCCTCATGGTGACATTGGGATCCCCCATGGTGACACTGGGACCCCCATGGGTGACTCTGACACCCCCCTGGTGACACAGGGACCCCCCTGGTGACATTGGGATCCCCATGGGTGACTCTGGGACCCCGTGGGTGACATTGGGACCCCCCTGGTGACACTGGGACCCCCATGGTGACATTGGGACCCCATGGATGACTCTGGGACCCCGTGGGTGACATTGGGACCCTCCCGGTGACACTGAGACCCCCATGGGTGACTCTGACACCCCCCTGGTGACACAAGGACCCCCGTGGTGACACTGAGACCCCCATGGTGACACTGGGACCCCTGGGGTGACACTGGGACCCCCATGGTGACATTGCCCCCCCCCCGGTGACACAGGCCCCCCCGGTGTCCCCGTCCCCACCTGGCGCGCGCGGCCAGCAGCCCCTCCAGCACCTCGGGCAGGAGCCCCCTGCGCACGGCGGCGGTGACAAACGTGTCACCCGTGGGCGTGCGGGTGACGTCACCGGGACCCAGCCTGGGGACGGGGGGGCGTCACCCGGGGTGTCCCCGGGGTCCCCAATGTCCCCCCAGCGCCCCCAATGTCCCTCTGTGTCCCTAGTGTCCCCCCCGTGTCCCCAATGTCCTCTGGTGTCCCCAATGTCCCCTCATGTCCCCCCAGTGTCCCCAATGTCCCCTCATGTCCCCAATGCCCCTCTGTGTCCCCAATGTCCCCCCAGTGTCCCCAATGTCCCCCCATGTCCCCGATGTCCCCCCGTGTCCCCATTGCCCCTCAGTGTCCCCCAGTGTCCCCAACGTCCCTCCATGGACCCATTGTGTCCAGTGTCCCCTCCATGTCCCCCCGTGTCCCCCCTGTCACCCGAGGCGCATTGTCGCTCCGGGTGACACCAGCGTGGTGTAGCACAGGTTGTGTCCCCATGTCCCCCCATGTCCCCTGTCACCCGAGTCGCGTTGTCGCTCCGGGTGACACCAGCGTGGTGTAGCACAGGTTGTGTCCCCGTGTCCCCATGTCCCCCCGTGTCCCCTGTCACCCGAGTCGCGCTGTCGCTCCGGGTGACACCAGCGTGGTGTAGCACAGGTTGTGTCCCCATGTCCCCATGTGTCCCCATGTCCCCTGTCACCCGAGTCGCGCTGTCGCTCCGGGTGACACCAGCGTGGTGTAGCACAGGTTGTGTCCCCATGTCCCCCCGTGTCCCCTGTCACCCGAGTCGCGTTGTCGCTCCGGGTGACACCAGCGTGGTGTAGCACAGGTTGTGTCCCCATGTCCCCCCATGTCCCCTGTCACCCGAGTCGCGCTGTCGCTCCGGGTGACACCAGCGTGGTGTAGCACAGGTTGTGTCCCCGTGTCCCCATGTCCCCCCGTGTCCCCTGTCACCCGAGTCGCGCTGTCGCTCCGGGTGACACCAGCGTGGTGTAGCACAGGTTGTGTCCCCGTGTCCCCCCATGTCCCCATGTCCCCCCGTGTCCCCTGTCACCCGAGTCGCGCTGTCGCTCCGGGTGACACCAGCGTGGTGTAGCACAGGTTGTGTCCCCGTGTCCCCCCATGTCCCCATGTCCCCCCGTGTCCCCTGTCACCCGAGTCGCGCTGTTGCTCCGGGTGACACCAGCGTGGTGTAGCACAGGTTGTCCCCCCGTGTCCCCCCGTGTCCCCTGTCACCCGAGTCGCGCGGTCGCTCCGGGTGACACCAGCGTGGTGTAGCACAGGTTGTGTCCCCGTGTCCCCATGTCCCCTGTCACCCGAGTCGCGTTGTCGCTCCGGGTGACACCAGCGTGGTGTAGCACAGGTTGTGTCCCCGTGTCCCCATGTCCCCCCGTGTCCCCTGTCACCCGAGTCGCGCTGTCGCTCCGGGTGACACCAGCGTGGTGTAGCACAGGTTGTGTCCCCATGTCCCCATGTGTCCCCATGTCCCCTGTCACCCGAGTCGCGCTGTCGCTCCGGGTGACACCAGCGTGGTGTAGCACAGGTTGTGTCCCCATGTCCCCCCGTGTCCCCTGTCACCCGAGTCGCGTTGTCGCTCCGGGTGACACCAGCGTGGTGTAGCACAGGTTGTGTCCCCATGTCCCCCCATGTCCCCTGTCACCCGAGTCGCGCTGTCGCTCCGGGTGACACCAGCGTGGTGTAGCACAGGTTGTGTCCCCGTGTCCCCATGTCCCCCCGTGTCCCCTGTCACCCGAGTCGCGCTGTCGCTCCGGGTGACACCAGCGTGGTGTAGCACAGGTTGTGTCCCCGTGTCCCCCCATGTCCCCATGTCCCCCCGTGTCCCCTGTCACCCGAGTCGCGCTGTTGCTCCGGGTGACACCAGCGTGGTGTAGCACAGGTTGTGTCCCCGTGTCCCCCCATGTCCCCATGTCCCCCCGTGTCCCCTGTCACCCGAGGCGCGCGGTCGCTCCGGGTGACACCAGCGTGGTGTAGCACAGGTTGTGTCCCCGTGTCCCCATGTCCCCCCGTGTCCCCTGTCACCCGAGTCGCGCGGTCGCTCCGGGTGACACCAGCGTGGTGTAGCACAGGTTGTGTCCCCGTGTCCCCATGTCCCCTGTCACCCGAGTCGCGCTGTCGCTCCGGGTGACACCAGCGTGGTGTAGCACAGGTTGTGTCCCCGTGTCCCCATGTCCCCCCCTGTCACCCGAGTCGCGTTGTCGCTCCGGGTGACACCAGCGTGGTGTAGCACAGGTTGTGTCCCCATGTCCCCCCATGTCCCCCCCTGTCACCCGAGGCGCGCGGTCGCTCCGGGTGACACCAGCGTGGTGTAGCACAGGTTGTGTCCCCATGTCCCCCCGTGTCCCCTGTCACCCGAGTCGCGTTGTCGCTCCGGGTGACACCAGCGTGGTGTAGCACAGGTTGTGTCCCCATGTCCCCCCGTGTCCCCCCGTGTCCCCTGTCACCCGAGTCGCGCTGTTGCTCCGGGTGACACCAGCGTGGTGTAGCACAGGTTGTGTCCCCGTGTCCCCCCGTGTCCCCATGTCCCCCCGAGTCGCGCGGTCGCTCCGGGTGACACCAGCGTGGTGTAGCACAGGTTGTGTCCCCGTGTCCCCCCGTGTCCCCATGTCCCCTGTCACCCGAGTCGCGCTGTTGCTCCGGGTGACACCAGCGTGGTGTAGCACAGGTTGTCCCCCCGTGTCCCCCCGTGTCCCCTGTCACCCGAGTCGCGCGGTCGCTCCGGGTGACACCAGCGTGGTGTAGCACAGGTTGTGTCCCCATGTCCCCCCATGTCCCCTGTCACCCGAGGCGCGCGGTCGCTCCGGGTGACACCAGCGTGGTGTAGCACAGGTTGTGTCCCCGTGTCCCCATGTCCCCCCGTGTCCCCTGTCACCCGAGTCGCGCTGTTGCTCCGGGTGACACCAGCGTGGTGTAGCACAGGTTGTGCGCCATCATGATGCTGGGGTACAGCGAGGAGAAGTCCAGCGTGGCGATGGGGGTGTCGTAGAAGCTGTTGGGGACAGGGGGACGTTGTGGCCCGGGGGGGTGGCACCGTGTCACCCCCCGCGTCCCCGCGTCCCCATTGTCACCCCTTGAGCGGCTCGATGACGGTGGCGCCCTCGTAGTCCTCGCCGCCCTCCGCCTTCACCACCGGCATCAGCAGGTCCCGCTTCATGGCCTGGGGACAGCGCGGTGACAGCGGCCACCAGGGACACATGGCCCCGTGTCCCCATGTCCCTGTGTCCTTGTGTCCCCATGTCCCTGTGTCCCCATGTCCTTGTGTCCCCATATCCCCATATCCCCATGTCCTTGTGTCCCCATGTCCCCATATCCCCATGTCCCCAAGTCCCTGTGTCCCCTTGTCCCCAAGTCCCTGTGTCCTTGTGTCCCCATGTCCCTGTGTCCCCATGTCCCCAGGTCCCCATGGCCCTGTGTCCCCATGTCCTTGTGTCCCCATGTCCTTGTGTCCCCATATCCCCATATCCCCATGTCCTTGTGTCCCCATGGCCCCATATCCCCATGTCCCCAAGTCCCCATGGCCCTGTGTCCCCATGGCCCCGTGTCCCCATATCCCCATGGCCCCATGTCCTTCTGTCCCCATGGCCCCATACACCCAAGTCCCTGTGTCCCCGTGTCCCTGTGTCCCCATATGCCTGTGTCCCCATGGCCCCATATCCCCATGTCCCCAAGTCCCCATGTCCTTGTGTCCCCATGGCCCCATACACCCATGGCCCTGTGTCCTCATGTTCCCCTGTCCCCATGGCCCCATATCCCCATGTCCCGTGTCCCTATGGCCCCATGTCCCCACACTGTCCCTGTGTCCCCATATCCTTCTGTCTCCATGGCCCCATGTCCCCATGGCCCTGTCTCCCCATGTCCCCGTGTCCCCAAGGCCCCATGTCCCCACACTGCCCCTGTGCCCCCATGTCCCCAATGTGTCCCCATGTTCCCAATGTCCCCCCATGTCCCTCCACTGTCCCTATGTCCCCAATGTCCCCCCGTGTCCCGCTCACCTGGTGCAGCAGCTGCGACACCACCTTAACCTGCTGTCCCCATGTCCCCAATGTGTCCCCACAGTCCCCATGTCCCCAATGTCCCTACGTCCCCAATGTCCCTACATCCCCAATACCCCCCATGTCCCCAATGTCCCCCCATGTCCCCATGTCCCCAATGTCCCTATGTCCCCAATGTGTCCCCAATGTCCCCCCGTGTCCCCCATGTCCCCCCACTGTCCCCATGCCCCCAATGTCCCCGCTCACCTGGCGCAGCAGCTGCGACACCACCTTGACCTGCTGTCCCCATGTCCCCAATGTGTCGCCATGTCCCCAGTGTACCCCCATGTCCCCAATGTCCCCCTGTGTCCCCATGCCCCCCACTGTCCCCATGTCCCCAATGTCGCCCCATGTCCCCAACGTCCCCATGTCCCCCCATGTCCCCACATTGTCCCCATGTCCCCAATGTCCCCCCATGTCCCCAACGTCCCCATGTCCCCCCATGTCCCCACATTGTCCCCGTGTCCCCCTCACCTGGCGCAGCAGCTGCGACACCACCTTGACCTGCTGTCCCCGCGTGAGCAGGTAGCCCAAGGGGACGCCGGTGACACGGGCCATCTCCACGTGGGACACGACGCAGAGGAGCCGCTCGAGGAGCCGCAGGGGCAGGAAGGCGTCCTTGAGACAGTACACGGCGAGACGGCGTCGGGTCTGCGCGGTGCCATTCTGGGGACATGGGGACATGGGGACATGGGGACATTGGGGACATTGGGGACACGTCCTTGAGACAGTACACGGCGAGACGGCGTCGGGTCTGCGCGGTGCCATTCTGGGGACATGGGGACATGGGGACATTGGGGACATTGGGGACATTGGGGACATTGGGGACACGTCCTTGAGACAGTACACGGCGAGACGGCGTCGGGTCTGCGCGGTGCCATTCTGGGGACATGGGGACATGGGGACATGGGGACATTGGGGACATTGGGGACACGTCCTTGAGACAGTACACGGCGAGACGGCGTCGGGTCTGCGCGGTGCCATTCTGGGGACATGGGGACATGGGGACATTGGGGACATTGGGGACATTGGGGACACGTCCTTGAGACAGTACACGGCGAGACGGCGTCGGGTCTGCGCGGTGCCATTCTGGGGACATGGGGACATGGGGACATTGGGGACATTGGGGACATTGGGGACACGTCCTTGAGACAGTACACGGCGAGACGGCGACGGGTCTGCGCGGTGCCATTCTGGGGACATGGGGACATGGGGACATTGGGGACATTGGGGACATTGGGGACACGTCCTTGAGACAGTACACGGCGAGACGGCGTCGGGTCTGCGCGGTGCCATTCTGGGGACATGGGGACATGGGGACATTGGGGACATTGGGGACACGTCCTTGAGACAGTACACGGCGAGACGGCGTCGGGTCTGCGCGGTGCCATTCTGGGGACATGGGGACATTGGGGACATTGGGGACATTGGGGACACGTCCTTGAGACAGTACACGGCGAGACGGCGTCGGGTCTGCGCGGTGCCATTCTGGGGACATGGGGACATGGGGACATGGGGACATTGGGGACATTGGGGACATTGGGGACATTGGGGACACGTCCTTGAGACAGTACACGGCGAGACGGCGTCGGGTCTGCGCGGTGCCATTCTGGGGACATGGGGACATTGGGGACATGGGGACATTGGGGACATTGGGGACACGTCCTTGAGACAGTACACGGCAAGACGGCGTCGGGTCTGCGCGGTGCCATTCTGGGGACATGGGGACATGGGGACATGGGGACATTGGGGACATTGGGGACATTGGGACATTGGGGACACGTCCTTGAGACAGTACACGGCGAGACGGCGTCGGGTCTGCGCGGTGCCATTCTGGGGACATGGGGACATTGGGGACATGGGGACATGGGGACATTGGGGACACGTCCTTGAGACAGTACACGGCGAGACGGCGTCGGGTCTGCGCGGTGCCATTCTGGGGACATGGGGACATGGGGACATTGGGGACATGGGGACATTGGGGACACGTCCTTGAGACAGTACACGGCGAGACGGCGTCGGGTCTGCGCGGTGCCATTCTGGGGACATGGGGACATGGGGACATTGGGGACATTGGGGACATTGGGGACACGTCCTTGAGACAGTACACGGCGAGACGGCGACGGGTCTGCGCGGTGCCATTCTGGGGACATGGGGACATGGGGACATTGGGGACATTGGGGACATTGGGGACACGTCCTTGAGACAGTACACGGCGAGACGGCGTCGGGTCTGCGCGGTGCCATTCTGGGGACATGGGGACATGGGGACATTGGGGACATTGGGGACACGTCCTTGAGACAGTACACGGCGAGACGGCGTCGGGTCTGCGCGGTGCCATTCTGGGGACATGGGGACATTGGGGACATTGGGGACATTGGGGACACGTCCTTGAGACAGTACACGGCGAGACGGCGTCGGGTCTGCGCGGTGCCATTCTGGGGACATGGGGACATGGGGACATGGGGACATTGGGGACATTGGGGACATTGGGGACATTGGGGACACGTCCTTGAGACAGTACACGGCGAGACGGCGTCGGGTCTGCGCGGTGCCATTCTGGGGACATGGGGACATTGGGGACATGGGGACATTGGGGACATTGGGGACACGTCCTTGAGACAGTACACGGCAAGACGGCGTCGGGTCTGCGCGGTGCCATTCTGGGGACATGGGGACATGGGGACATGGGGACATTGGGGACATTGGGGACATTGGGACATTGGGGACACGTCCTTGAGACAGTACACGGCGAGACGGCGTCGGGTCTGCGCGGTGCCATTCTGGGGACATGGGGACATTGGGGACATGGGGACATGGGGACATTGGGGACACGTCCTTGAGACAGTACACGGCGAGACGGCGTCGGGTCTGCGCGGTGCCATTCTGGGGACATGGGGACATGGGGACATTGGGGACATTGGGGACATTGGGGACACGTCCTTGAGACAGTACACGGCGAGACGGCGTCGGGTCTGCGCGGTGCCATTCTGGGGACATGGGGACATTGGGGACATTGGGGACATTGGGGACATTGGGGACACGTCCTTGAGACAGTACACGGCGAGACGGCGTCGGGTCTGCGCGGTGCCATTCTGGGGACATGGGGACATGGGGACATTGGGGACATTGGGGACATTGGGGACACGTCCTTGAGACAGTACACGGCGAGACGGCGTCGGGTCTGCGCGGTGCCATTCTGGGGACATGGGGACATGGGGACATGGGGACATTGGGGACATTGGGGACATTGGGGACACGTCCTTGAGACAGTACACGGCGAGACGGCGTCGGGTCTGCGCGGTGCCATTCTGGGGACATGGGGACATGGGGACATGGGGACATTGGGGACATTGGGGACACGTCCTTGAGACAGTACACGGCGAGACGGCGTCGGGTCTGCGCGGTGCCATTCTGGGGACATGGGGACATGGGGACATTGGGGACATTGGGGACATTGGGGACACGTCCTTGAGACAGTACACGGCGAGACGGCGTCGGGTCTGCGCGGTGCCATTCTGGGGACATGGGGACATTGGGGACATGGGGACATGGGGACATTGGGGACATTGGGGACACGTCCTTGAGACAGTACACGGCGAGACGGCGTCGGGTCTGCGCGGTGCCATTCTGGGGACATGGGGACATGGGGACATTGGGGACATTGGGGACATTGGGGACACGTCCTTGAGACAGTACACGGCGAGACGGCGTCGGGTCTGCGCGGTGCCATTCTGGGGACATGGGGACATGGGGACATGGGGACATTGGGGACATTGGGGACATTGGGGACACGTCCTTGAGACAGTACACGGCGAGACGGCGTCGGGTCTGCGCGGTGCCATTCTGGGGACATGGGGACATGGGGACATTGGGGACATGGGGACATTGGGGACATTGGGGACACGTCCTTGAGACAGTACACGGCGAGACGGCGTCGGGTCTGCGCGGTGCCATTCTGGGGACATGGGGACATGGGGACATGGGGACATTGGGGACATTGGGGACATTGGGGACACGTCCTTGAGACAGTACACGGCGAGACGGCGTCGGGTCTGCGCGGTGCCATTCTGGGGACATGGGGACATGGGGACATTGGGGACATTGGGGACATTGGGGACACGTCCTTGAGACAGTACACGGCGAGACGGCGTCGGGTCTGCGCGGTGCCATTCTGGGGACATGGGGACATGGGGACATGGGGACATTGGGGACATTGGGGACATTGGGGACACGTCCTTGAGACAGTACACGGCGAGACGGCGTCGGGTCTGCGCGGTGCCATTCTGGGGACATGGGGACATGGGGACATTGGGGACATTGGGGACATTGGGGACACGTCCTTGAGACAGTACACGGCGAGACGGCGTCGGGTCTGCGCGGTGCCATTCTGGGGACATGGGGACATGGGGACATTGGGACATTGGGGACATTGGGGACACGTCCTTGAGACAGTACACGGCGAGACGGCGTCGGGTCTGCGCGGTGCCATTCTGGGGACATGGGGACAATGGGGACCATTGGGGACATTGGGGACATTGGGGACACGTCCTTGAGACAGTAACGGCGAGACGGCGTCGGGTCTGCGCGGTGCCATTCTGGGGACATGGGGACATGGGGACATTGGGGACATTGGGGACATTGGGGACACGTCCTTGAGACAGTACACGGCGAGACGGCGTCGGGTCTGCGCGGTGCCATTCTGGGGACATGGGGACATGGGGACATTGGGGACATTGGGGACATTGGGGACACGTCCTTGAGACAGTACACGGCGAGACGGCGTCGGGTCTGCGCGGTGCCATTCTGGGGACATGGGGACATGGGGACATGGGGACATTGGGGACATGGGGACATTGGGGACATTGGGGACACGTCCTTGAGACAGTACACGGCGAGACGGCGACGGGTCTGCGCGGTGCCATTCTGGGGACATGGGGACATGGGGACATTGGGGACATTGGGGACATTGGGGACACGTCCTTGAGACAGTACACGGCGAGACGGCGTCGGGTCTGCGCGGTGCCATTCTGGGGACATGGGGACATGGGGACATTGGGGACATGGGGACATTGGGGACATTGGGGACACGTCCTTGAGACAGTACACGGCGAGACGGCGTCGGGTCTGCGCAGGTGCCATTCTGGGGACATGGGGACATGGGGACATGGGGACATTGGGGACATGGGGACATTGGGGACATTGGGGACACGTCCTTGAGACAGTACACGGCGAGACGGCGTCGGGTCTGCGCGGTGCCATTCTGGGGACATGGGGACATGGGGACATTGGGGACATTGGGGACATTGGGGACACGTCCTTGAGACAGTACACGGCGAGACGGCGTCGGGTCTGCGCGGTGCCATTCTGGGGACATGGGGACATGGGGACATGGGGACATTGGGGACATTGGGGACACGTCCTTGAGACAGTACACGGCGAGACGGCGTCGGGTCTGCGCGGTGCCATTCTGGGGACATGGGACATGGGGACATTGGGGACATGGGGACATTGGGGACATTGGGGACACGTCCTTGAGACAGTACACGGCGAGACGGCGTCGGGTCTGCGCGGTGCCATTCTGGGGACATGGGGACATGGGGACATTGGGGACATTGGGGACATTGGGGACACGTCCTTGAGACAGTACACGGCGAGACGGCGTCGGGTCTGCGCGGTGCCATTCTGGGGACATGGGGACATGGGGACATGGGGACATTGGGGACATTGGGGACATTGGGACACGTCCTTGAGACAGTACACGGCGAGACGGCGTCGGGTCTGCGCGGTGCCATTCTGGGGACATGGGGACATTGGGGACATGGGGACATTGGGGACATTGGGGACACGTCCTTGAGACAGTACACGGCGAGACGGCGTCGGGTCTGCGCGGTGCCATTCTGGGGACATGGGGACATGGGGACATGGGGACATTGGGGACATTGGGGACACGTCCTTGAGACAGTACACGGCGAGACGGCGTCGGGTCTGCGCGGTGCCATTCTGGGGACATGGGGACATTGGGGACATGGGGGACATTGGGGACACGTCCTTGAGACAGTACACGGCGAGACGGCGTCGGGTCTGCGCGGTGCCATTCTGGGGACATGGGGACATGGGGGACATTGGGGACATGGGGACATTGGGGACATTGGGGACACGTCCTTGAGACAGTACACGGCGAGACGGCGTCGGGTCTGCGCGGTGCCATTCTGGGGACATGGGGACATGGGGACATTGGGGACATTGGATTGGGGACATTGGGGACATTGGGGACACGTCCTTGAGACAGTACACGGCGAGACGGCGTCGGGTCTGCGCGGTGCCATTCTGGGGACATGGGGACATGGGGACATTGGGGACATGGGGACATTGGGGACATTGGGGACACGTCCTTGAGACAGTACACGGCGAGACGGCGTCGGGTCTGCGCGGTGCCATTCTGGGGACATGGGGACATGGGGACATTGGGGACATTGGGGACATTGGGGACACGTCCTTGAGACAGTACACGGCGAGACGGCGTCGGGTCTGCGCGGTGCCATTCTGGGGACATGGGGACATGGGGACATGGGGACATTGGGGACATTGGGGACATTGGGGACACGTCCTTGAGACAGTACACGGCGAGACGGCGTCGGGTCTGCGCGGTGCCATTCTGGG
The DNA here is from genome assembly GCF_059628265.1 of Tinamus guttatus. Classification (NCBI taxonomy): domain Eukaryota; kingdom Metazoa; phylum Chordata; class Aves; order Tinamiformes; family Tinamidae; genus Tinamus; species Tinamus guttatus. The sequence continues at coordinate 12,055 of NW_028290255.1, read as the reverse complement.
GACATGGGGACATGGGGACATTGGGGACATTGGGGACATTGGGGACACGTCCTTGAGACAGTACACGGCGAGACGGCGTCGGGTCTGCGCGGTGCCATTCTGGGGACATGGGGACATTGGGGACATTGGGGACATTGGGGACATTGGGGACACGTCCTTGAGACAGTACACGGCGAGACGGCGTCGGGTCTGCGCGGTGCCATTCTGGGGACATGGGGACATTGGGGACATTGGGGACATTGGGGACATTGGGGACACGTCCTTGAGACAGTACACGGCGAGACGGCGTCGGGTCTGCGCGGTGCCATTCTGGGGACATGGGGACATGGGGACATTGGGGACATTGGGGACATTGGGGACATTGGGGACACGTCCTTGAGACAGTACACGGCGAGACGGCGTCGGGTCTGCGCGGTGCCATTCTGGGGACATGGGGACATTGGGGACATTGGGGACATTGGGGACATTGGGGACACGTCCTTGAGACAGTACACGGCGAGACGGCGTCGGGTCTGCGCGGTGCCATTCTGGGGACATGGGGACATGGGGACATGGGGACATTGGGGACATTGGGGACACGTCCTTGAGACAGTACACGGCGAGACGGCGTCGGGTCTGCGCGGTGCCATTCTGGGGACATGGGGACATGGGACATGGGGACATTGGGGACATGGGACATTGGGGACATTGGGGACACGTCCTTGAGACAGTACACGGCGAGACGGCGTCGGGTCTGCGCGGTGCCATTCTGGGGACATGGGGACATGGGGACATTGGGGACATTGGGGACATTGGGGACACGTCCTTGAGACAGTACACGGCGAGACGGCGTCGGGTCTGCGCGGTGCCATTCTGGGGACATGGGGACATGGGGACATTGGGACATGGGGACATTGGGGACATTGGGGACACGTCCTTGAGACAGTACACGGCGAGACGGCGTCGGGTCTGCGCGGTGCCATTCTGGGGACATGGGGACATGGGGACATTGGGGACATTGGGGACATTGGGGACATTGGGGACACGTCCTTGAGACAGTACACGGCGAGACGGCGTCGGGTCTGCGCGGTGCCATTCTGGGGACATGGGGACATTGGGGACATTGGGGACATTGGGGACATTGGGGACACGTCCTTGAGACAGTACACGGCGAGACGGCGTCGGGTCTGCGCGGTGCCATTCTGGGGACATGGGGACATGGGGACATTGGGGACATTGGGGACATTGGGGACACGTCCTTGAGACAGTACACGGCGAGACGGCGTCGGGTCTGCGCGGTGCCATTCTGGGGACATGGGGACATGGGGACATTGGGGACATTGGGGACATTGGGGACACGTCCTTGAGACAGTACACGGCGAGACGGCGTCGGGTCTGCGCGGTGCCATTCTGGGGACATGGGGACATGGGGACATTGGGGACATTGGGACATTGGGGACATTGGGGACACGTCCTTGAGACAGTACACGGCGAGACGGCGTCGGGTCTGCGCGGTGCCATTCTGGGGACATGGGGACATGGGGACATTGGGGACATTGGGGACATTGGGGACACGTCCTTGAGACAGTACACGGCGAGACGGCGTCGGGTCTGCGCGGTGCCATTCTGGGGACATGGGGACATGGGGACATTGGGGACATTGGGGACATTGGGGACACGTCCTTGAGACAGTACACGGCGAGACGGCGTCGGGTCTGCGCGGTGCCATTCTGGGGACATGGGGACATGGGGACATTGGGGACATTGGGGACATTGGGGACACGTCCTTGAGACAGTACACGGCGAGACGGCGTCGGGTCTGCGCGGTGCCATTCTGGGGACATGGGGACATGGGGACATTGGGGACATTGGGGACATTGGGGACATTGGGGACACGTCCTTGAGACACGGCGAGACGGCGTCGGGTCTGCGCGGTGCCATTCTGGGGACATGGGGACATTGGGGACATTGGGGACATTGGGGACATTGGGGACACGTCCTTGAGACAGTACACGGCGAGACGGCGTCGGGTCTGCGCGGTGCCATTCTGGGGACATGGGGACATGGGGACATTGGGGACATTGGGGACATTGGGGACATTGGGGACACGTCCTTGAGACAGTACACGGCGAGACGGCGTCGGGTCTGCGCGGTGCCATTCTGGGGACATGGGGACATGGGGACATGGGGACATTGGGGACATTGGGGACATTGGGGACACGTCCTTGAGACAGTACACGGCGAGACGGCGTCGGGTCTGCGCGGTGCCATTCTGGGGACATGGGGACATGGGGACATGGGGACATTGGGGACATTGGGGACACGTCCTTGAGACAGTACACGGCGAGACGGCGTCGGGTCTGCGCGGTGCCATTCTGGGGACATGGGGACATGGGGACATTGGGGACATTGGGGACACTGGGGACATGTCACCTGCAGGTCGGTGATGATCCCGTGCGGAACGTGTTGGGGACACGTTGGGGACTTTGGGGACATGGGGACACCATTGTCACCTGCAGGTCGGTGATGATCCCGTGCGGGACGTGTTGGGGACGCATTGGGGATGTGTTGGGGACACGTTGGGGACATTGGGGACACTTTGGGGACATGTCACCTGCAGGTCCGTGATGATCCCGTGCGGGACGTGTTGGGGACACATTGGGGACACATTGGGGACACGTTGGGGACATTGGGGACACTTTGGGGACATGTCACCTGCAGGTCCGTGATGATCCCGTGCGGAACGTGTTGGGGACGCATTGGGGACACATTGGGGACATTGGGGACACCCGTGTCACCTGCAGGTCGGTGATGATCCCGTGCGGAACGTGTTGGGGATGTGTTGGGGACATGGGGACACGTTGGGGACATTGGGGACATTGGGGACACCCGTGTCACCTGCAGGTCGGTGATGATCCCGTGCGGGACGTGTTGGGGACGCATTGGGGACACATTGGGGACACTTTGGGGACATGTCACCTGCAGGTCCGTGATGATCCCGTGCGGAACGTGTTGGGGATGTGTTGGGGACGCATTGGGGATGTGTTGGGGACACATTGGGGACACTTTGGGGACATTGGGGACACCCGTGTCACCTGCAGGTCCGTGATGATCCCGTGCGGAACGTCCTCCTTCTGCTCCTGCAGGAAGTGGAAGCTGACGGCGTTGAGGCTGTAGGAGCGGAGCTTGTGCTCCCGGAGCAGCACCTGGGGACACCGTGGGGACACGTTGGGGACACGTTGGGGACACCGTGGGGACACGTTGGGGACACGTTGGGGACACGTTGGGGACATGGGGGACACCGTGGGGACATGGGGGACACGGGGACGGCGTTACCTCCCCGGGCCAACACGCCCCTTGTGGCCTCCATGGCCCCGTGTCCCCCTGTGTCCTTGTGCCACCTGCAGCAGGTCCAGCTGGACACGTCCCTCCATGGTGACCCCTCCCTGTCCCCATGTCCCCATGGTGTCCCCACGGTGTCCCCATGGTGTCACCTGCAGTAGGTCCAGCTAGACGCGTCCCTCCACGATGACCCTTCCCTATGTCCCCATGGTGTCCCCATGTCCCCGCAGTGTCACCTGCAGTAGGTCCAGCTGGACGCGTCCCTCCATCCCCATGTCCCCATGGTGTCCCCATGTCCCATTGTCACCTGCAGCAGGTCCAGCTGGACGCGCCCCTCCCTGTCCCCATGTCCCCACGGTGTCCCCATGTCCCATTGTCACCTGCAGCAGGTCCAGCTGGACGCGTCCCCCCATCCCCGTGTCCCCATGGTGTCCCCACGGTGTCCCCATGGTGTCACCTGCAGCAGGTCCAGCTGGACGCGTCCCTCCATCCCCATGTCCCCATGGTGTCCCCATGTCCCCATGGTGTCCCCATGGTGTCCCCATGTCCCATTGTCACCTGCAGCAGGTCCAGCTGGACGCGTCCCTCCCCATCCCCATGTCCCCATGGTGTCCCCATGTCCCCGCAGTGTCCCCATGTCCCCATGGTGTCACCTGCAGCAGGTCCAGCTGGACGCGTCCCTCCATCCCCATGTCCTCATGGTGTCCCCATGTCCCCGCGGTGTCCCCATGTCCCCATGGTGTCCCCATGGTGTCCCCATGTCCCATTGTCACCTGCAGCAGGTCCAGCTGGACGCGTCCCTCCCTGTCCCCGTGTCCCCATGTCCCCACGGTGTCCCCATGTCCCCGCAGTGTCCCCATGTCCCCACAGTGTCCCCATGGTGTCCCCATGTCCCCCCATGGTGTCACCTGCAGCAGGTCCAGCTGGACGCGTCCCTCCCCGTCCCCGTGTCCCCATGTCCCCACAGTGTCCCCATGTCCCCGCAGTGTCCCCATGGTGTCCCCATGTCCCATTGTCACCTGCAGCAGGTCCAGCTGGACGCGTCCCTCCATCCCCATGGTGTCCCCATGTCCCCGCGGTGTCCCCATGTCCCCGCAGTGTCCCCATGGTGTCCCCATGGTGTCACCTGCAGCAGGTCCAGCTGGACGCGTCCCTCCATCGTCACCCTCTTGTTCTCGCGCCGTCCCAGCTGCCGCGACTGGAAGGTGACGTCGCGGAGCAGCGAGCGGCGCCCGCGCGTGCGGCCCAGGAGGGTGGCATCGGGGACCTGGGACAATGGGGACATTGGGGACATTGGGGACATCGGGGACATGGGGACAATGGGAATAATGGGGACATTGGGGACATGGGAGCAGCGAGCGGCGCCCGCGCGTGCGGCCCAGGAGGGTGGCATCGGGGACCTGGGACAATGGGGACATTGGGGACAATGGGGACATTGGGGACATCGGGGACATTGGGGACAATGGGGACATCGGAGACAATGGGGACAATGGGGACATCGGGGACATGGGGGACATGGGGGGACATGGGGGGACACAGGGACATGGGGGGACACAGGGACATGGGGACAATGGGGGACATGGAGGGACATGGGGGGGACATGGGGGACGCGGGGGGACACGGGGTGCTGTGGGTCACCGTGGGGCACCCATGGGTGCTGTGGGTCGGTATCTGCAGCACCTCCACCCGCCGCAGCAGGTAGGGCAGGACGGGGGGTGCAGTGGGTGCTATGGGGTGGCTGTGGGTCATAGTGGGTGCTATGGGGTGCCATGGGGCGCTATGGGGCGCTATGGGGCGCTATGGGGCGGTACCTTCAGCACCTCCGCCCGCCGCAGCAGGTAGGGCAGGTCTGGGTGCTATGGGGTGGCTGTGGTGCTATGGGGTGCCATGGGGCGCTATGGGGCGCTATGGGGTGCTATGGGGTGCCATGGGGTGCTATGGGGTGCTATGGGGCGCTATGGGTCGCAGTGGGTCGGTACCTTCAGCACCTCGGCCCGCCGCAGCAGGTAGGGCAGGTCTGGGTGCTATGGGGTACATGTGGGTCGCAGTGGGTGCTATGGGGTGCTATGGGGCGCAGTGGGTCGCAGTGGGTCGGTACCTTCAGCACCTCCGCCCGCCGCAGCAGGTAGGGCAGGTCGAAGTTCTGCACGTTGTAGCCGGTGACGATGTCGGGGTCCACGACCCGCACGAACTCGGCGAAGGCCTGGGGGGACAACGGGGAGAGCGGGGTGTCCCCAATGTCCCCTCCGTGTCCCCAGTGTCACCTCAATGTCCCCAGTGTCACCTCAGTGTCCCCTCAATGTCCCCAATGTCCCCAGTGTCACCTGCAGCAGCTCCCCAGGGTGAAGAATGTCCCCAATGTCCCCGTGTCCCCAATGTCCCCAATGTCCCCATGTCCCCAATGTCCCCAGTGTCACCTGCAGCAGCTCCTGCTCCGTGTCCCAGCTCAGGACCTGGGACCCCACGATGGGCGCGCAGCTCCCCAGGGTGAACAATGTCCCCAATGTCCCCAATGTCCCCAATGTCCCCAATGTCCCCAATGTCCCCGTGTCCCCAGTGTCACCTGCAGCAGCTCCCGCTCCGTGTCCCAGCTCAGGACCTGGGACCCCACGATGGGCGCGCAGCTCCCCAGGGTGAACAATGTCCCCAATGTCCCCAATGTCCCCATGTCCCCATGTCCCCAGTGTCACCTGCAGCAGCTCCCCAGGGTGAACAATGTCCCCAATGTCCCCAATGTCCCCAATGTCCCCAATGTCCCCAATGTCCCCAATGTCCCCATGTCCCCAGTGTCACCTGCAGCAGCTCCCGCTCCGTGTCCCAGCTCAGGACCTGGGACCCCACGATGGGCGCGCAGCTCCCCAGGGTCAGGACCACCCTCACAAACGGCTCCCGCTCGCCCTGGCGCTGGACCAGCCCGGCCACCTGGATCACGGCGTCGTGCTCCGGCTCCGGGAAGATCCCTGTGGAACGGGACAACATGGAGTGAATGGATCCTGCATCCCCCTTGGATCCGGGATCATGGCGTCCTGCTCCGGGAAGATCCCTGTGGAATGGGACAACATGGAGTGAACGGATCCTGCAGCCCCCTTGGATCCGGGATCATGGGGTCCTGCTCCGGGAAGATCCCTGTGGAATGGGACAACGTGGAGTGAATGGATCCTGCATCCCCCCTGGATCCGGGATCATGGTGTCCGGCTCCGGGAAGATCCCTATGGAATGGGACAACATGGAGTGAACGGATCCTGCATCCCCCTTGGATCCGGGATCATGGTGTCCTGCTCCGGGAAGATCCCTGTGGAATGGGACAACATGGAGTGAATGGATCCTGCAGCCCCTTTGGATCCGGGATCACGGCGTCGTGCTCCGGCTCCGGGAAGATCCCTGTGGAACGGGACAATGTGGAGTGAATGGATCCTGCATCCCCCTTGGATCCGGGATCATGGTGTCCTGCTCCGGGAAGATCCCTGTGGAATGGGACAACATGGAGTGAATGGATCCTGCATCCCCTTGGATCCGGGATCACGGTGTCCTGCTCCGGGAAGATCCCTATGGAATGGGACAACATGGAGTGAATGGATCCTGCATCCCCCTGGATCCGGGATCACGGTGTCCTGCTCCGGGAAGATCCCTGTGGAATGGGACAACGTGGAGTGAATGGATCCTGCATCCCCCTTGGATCCGGGATCACGGCATCCGGCTCCGGGAAGATCCCTATGGAATGGGACAACATGGAGTGAATGGATCCTGCATCCCCCTTGGATCCGGGATCATGGTGTCCGGTCCGGGAAGATCCCTATGGAATGGGACAACATGGAGTGAATGGATCCTGCAGCCCCCTTGGATCCGGGATCATGGTGTCCTGCTCCGGCTCCGGGAAGATCCCTGCAGAGCGGGAGTTGCCGGATCCCCGGCAGGATCTGGGATATCCCTGCACCGGGATCGCACAGGGAAGGCAGCAGAGCACCCCAGGGTGTCCCCATGTCCCCGAGGTGTCCCCAAGGTGTCCCCATGTCCCCATGTCCCACCTTTGCGCCCCGCACACTCGATGTCCATGCTCAGCACTCTCAGCGGTGCCAGGCGCAGCCAGGTCCCCAAGGTGTCCCCAAGGTGTCCCCAAGGTGTCCCCAAGGTGTCCCCATGTCCCACCTTTGCGCCCCGCACACTCGATGTCCATGCTCAGCACCCTCAGCGGTGCCAGGCGCAGCCAGGTCCCCAAGGTGTCCCCAAGGTGTCCCCAAGGTGTCCCCAAGGTGTCCCCATGTCCCCGGTCCCACCTTTGCGCCCCGCACACTCGATGTCCATGCTCAGCACCCTCAGCGGTGCCAGGCGCAGCCAGGTCCCCAAGGTGTCCCCAAGGTGTCCCCAAGGTGTCCCCAAGGTGTCCCCATGTCCCACCTTTGCGCCCCGCACACTCGATGTCCATGCTCAGCACCCTCAGCGGTGCCAGGCGCAGCCAGGTCCCCAAGGTGTCCCCAAGGTGTCCCCAAGGTGTCCCCGAGGTGTCCCCAAGGTGTCCCCAAGGTGTCCCCATGTCCCACCTTTGCGCCCCGCACACTCGATGTCCATGCTCAGCACTCGCAGCGGTGCCAGGCGCAGCCAGGTCCCCAAGGTGTCCCCAAGGTGTCCCCAAGGTGTCCCCATGTCCCCAAGGTGTCCCCAAGGTGTCCCCAAGGTGTCCCCTGTCCCACCTTTGCGCCCCGCACACTCGATGTCCATGCTCAGCACTCGCAGCGGTGCCAGGCGCAGCCAGGTCCCCAAGGTGTCCCCAAGGTGTCCCCAAGGTGTCCCCAAGGTGTCCCCAAGGTGTCCCCATGTCCCCATGTCCCCAAGGTGTCCCCAAGGTGTCCTCATGTCCCCAAGGTGTCCCCAGGTCCCCAAGGTGTCCCCAAGGTGTCCCCTGTCCCACCTTTGCGCCCCGCACACTCGATGTCCATGCTCAGCACCCTCAGCGGTGCCAGGCGCAGCCAGGTCCCCAAGGTGTCCCCATGTCCCCAAGGTGTCCCCAAGGTGTCCCCATGTCCCACCTTTGCGCCCCGCACACTCGATGTCCATGCTCAGCACTCGCAGCGGTGCCAGGCGCAGCCAGGTCCCCAAGGTGTCCCCATGTCCCCAAGGTGTCCCCAAGGTGTCCCCATGTCCCCAAGGTGTCCCCAAGGTGTCCCCATGTCCTCAAGGTGTCCCCATGTCCCACCTTTGCGCCCCGCACACTCGATGTCCATGCTCAGCACCCTCAGCGGTGCCAGGCGCAGCCAGGTCCCCAAGGTGTCCCCATGTCCCCAAGGTGTCCCCAAGGTGTCCCCATGTCCCACCTTTGCGCCCCGCACACTCGATGTCCATGCTCAGCACTCGCAGCGGTGCCAGGCGCAGCCAGGTCCCCAAGGTGTCCCCATGTCCCCAAGGTGTCCCCAAGGTGTCCCCATGTCCCCAAGGTGTCCCCAAGGTGTCCCCATGTCCTCAAGGTGTCCCCATGTCCCACCTTTGCGCCCCGCACACTCGATGTCCATGCTCAGCACCCTCAGCGGTGCCAGGCGCAGCCAGGTCCCCTCGGGTCGGTGGCTCTTGAGTCCCCCCCAGGCCACGTCCGTCTCCAGCTGGCACAGGGTGAGGGGGGGGGGCCCCGTTCCTGCCCCCCCCCGCAGCCGGTACCGCCCGGGGGGCAGCTCCACCCAACTGCAGCCAACGATGTCCCCGTCCACCATGAACCTGGGACAGGGGGACACGGGGACACGCGTCACCGCGGGGGACACGGGGGGATATGGGGGGATATGGGGACATGGGGGACATGGGGGGACATGGGGGGATATGGGGACATGGGGGATATGAGGGGACATGGGGGATGTCCCCGTCCACCATGAACCTGGGGACAGGGGGACACGGGGACACGCGTCACCGCGGGGGACATGGAGACACGGGGGGATATGGGGACATGGGGGGACTTTGGGGAATATGGGGGACATTGGGGACAAGGGGGACATTGGGGATGTCCCCGTCCACCATGAACCTGGGGACAGGGGGACACGCGTCACCGTGGGGGACATGGGGACATGGGGAGATATGGGGGGATATGGGGACATGGGGGGATATGGGGGGACATGAGGGATGTCCCCGTCCACCATGAACCTGGGGACAGGGGGACACGTGTCACCGCAGGGGACATGGGGGGATATGGGAGGACATGGGGGATGTCCCCATCCACCATGAACCTGGGGACAGGGGGACACGGGGACACGCGTCACCGCGGGGGACACGGGGGGATATGGGGACATGAGAGGACATGGGGGACATGGGGGGATATGGGGGGATATGGGGACATGGGGGATATGGGGGGACATGGGGGATGTCCCTGTCCACCATGAAGCTGGGGACAGGGGGACACGGGGACACGCGTCACCACGGGGGACATGGGGACACGGGGGGATATGGGGACATTGGGGGACTTTGGGGAATATGGGGGACATTGGGGACAAGGGGGACATTGGGGATGTCCCCGTCCACCATGAACCTGAGGACAGGGGGACATGTGTCACCGTGGGGGACATGGGGACATGGGGGGATATGGGGGGATATGGGGACATGGGGGGATATGGGGGGACATGAGGGATGTCCCCGTCCACCATGAACCTGGGGACAGGGGGACACGTGTCACCGCAGGGGACATGGGGGGATATGGGAGGACATGGGGGATGTCCCCATCCACCATGAACCTGGGGACAGGGGGACACGGGGACACGCGTCACCGCGGGGGACACGGGGGGATATGGGGACATGAGAGGACATGGGGGACATGGGGGGATATGGGGGGATATGGGGACATGGGGGATATGGGGGGACATGGGGGATGTCCCTGTCCACCATGAAGCTGGGGACAGGGGGACACGGGGACACGCGTCACCACGGGGGACATGGGGACACGGGGGGATATGGGGACATTGGGGGACTTTGGGGAATATGGGGGACATTGGGGACAAGGGGGACATTGGGGATGTCCCCGTCCACCATGAACCTGAGGACAGGGGGACATGTGTCACCGTGGGGGACATGGGGACATGGGGGGATATGGGGGGACATGGGGGTATATGGGGGGACATGGGGGATGTCCCTGTCCACCATGAACCTGGGGACAGGGGGACAGGGGGACACGCGTCACCGCGGGGGACATGGAGACACGGGGGGATATGGGGACATGGGGGGACTTTGGGGAATATGGGGGACATTGGGGACAAGGGGGACATTGGGGATGTCCCCGTCCACCATGAACCTGGGGACACAGGGACACGCGTCACCGTGGGGGACATGGGGACATGGGGGTATATGGGGGGATATGGGGACATGGGGGGATATGGGGACATGGGGGTATATGGGGGGACATGGGGGATGTCCCCGTCCACCATGAACCTGGGGACAGGGGGACACGGGGACATGTGTCACTGCAGGGGACATGGGGGGATATGGGGGGACATTGGGGATGTCCCCGTCCACCATGAACCTGGGGACACGGGGGGACATGGGGACATGGGGGACATGGGGGTCACGGGTCATGGGGGGGACCTGGGAGCTATGCAGGGACATGGGGGCGGTAAAGGGGGACCTGGTTGGGGTTTCCCAGGGGGGTTTCCCCAGGGGGGTTTCCCGGGGGGTTCCCAGGGGGGGTTTCCCGGGAGGTTTCCCGGGGGGTTTCCCTGCAGGGGGTTTCCCAGGGGGTTCCCAGGGGGGGTTTCCCGGGGGCGGGGGGGGTCTAGACGGGGGGGGGCGGGGTTCCTGGGGGGGGGGAGGTTTCCCCACGGGGGGGGTTCCCTGGGGGCAGGGGTTTCCCGGGGGGGTCCCTATGGGGGGGTGTTTCCCAGGGGGGTTTCCCGGGGGGGAGGTTGTTTCCCAGGGGTGGTCCCCACGTTGGGGGGGGTTGTTTCCGGGGGGGTCCCCACGTTGGGGGGAGGTGTTTCTGGGGGGGGTCCCCACGGGGGGGGGGTGTTTCCCGGGGGGGTCCCCACGAGGAGGGGGGGGTGTTTCTGGGGGGGTTCCCCACGCGGGGGGGGGCTGTTTCCTGGGGGGGGTCCCCACGTTGGGGGGGTGTTTCTCGGGGGGGGGTCCCCATGGGGGGGGTGTTTCCCGGGGGGTCCCCACGTTGGGGGGTTGTTTCCGGGGGGGTCCCCACGGGGGGGGTGTTTCCCGGGGGGGGGTGTTTCCGGGGAGGGTCCACGTTGGGGGGGGTGTTTCCCGGGGGGGTCCCCACGTTGGGGGGGTGTTTCCCAGGGGGGGGTGTTTCCCGGGGGGGGTCCCCACGGGGGGGGTTGTTCCCGGGGGGGTCCCCATGGGGGGGTGTTCCCGGGGGGGTCCCCACGGGGAGGGGTGTTTCCGGGGGGGGGTTGTTTCCGGGGGGGTCCCCACGTTGGGGGGGTGTTCCTGGGGGGGGCTCCCCACGTTGGGGGGGTGTTCCCGGGGGGGGGTGTTTCCTGGGGGGGGTCCCCACGGTGGGGGGGGGTATTTCCCGGGGGGGTGGGTGTTTCTGGGGGGGTCCCCACGGGGGGGGTGTTCCCGGGGGGGTCCCCACCTGATCTCGAAGTCCACGTTGGCCTCGAACGGGGGGGCCGGTCGCACCCCCAGCCCCCCCCAGCGCAGCCCCCGCTCCAGGAGCCGCCGCGCGGGGGCCACGAGGCGGGGGAGGGCCAGGAGGACCCGCACGAACGGGGACAGCGACGAGCCCTGGTAGCCCAGCATGCCTGGGGACAATGGGGAC
>NW_028290254.1:0-17526 GCF_059628265.1 Tinamus guttatus | reverse complement strand
GTTTTGCTGTGCAAGACTCGTGCTGCGCACAGCTTTGTGCTTGGAGTGAGAAACCAGGTTCCTTGGTGTTTTCTGCGAAACGCTTTAGGCAGCCCGTTGGTGCTAGTATGGAGTCAGGGGATGGATGAAGCGGAGAGCCCCGTTTGGAGTGAGGCTGCAAAGGGCATGCCAAAGGAAGTGTTTTGCTGTGCCAAGACTCGTGCTGCGCACAGCTTTGTGCTTGGAGTGAGAAACAGGTTCCTTGGTGTTTTCTGCGAAACGCTTTAGCAGCCCGTTGGTGCTAGTATGGAGTCAGGGGATGGATGAAGCGGAGAGCCCCGTTTGGAGTGAGGCTGCAAAGGGCATGCCAAAGGAAGTGTTTTGCTGTGCCAAGACTCGTGCTGCGCACGCTTTGTGCTTGGAGTGAGAAACAGGTTCCTTGGTGTTTTCTGCGAAACGCTTTAGCAGCCCGTTGGTGCTAGTATGGAGTCAGGGGATGGATGAAGCGGAGAGCCCCGTTTGGAGTGAGGCTGCAAAGGCATGCCAAAGGAAGTGTTTTGCTGTGCCAAGACTCGTGCTGCGCACGCTTTGTGCTTGGAGTGAGAAACAGGTTCCTTGGTGTTTTCTGCGAAACGCTTTAGCAGCCCGTTGGTGCTAGTATGGAGTCAGGGGATGGATGAAGCGGAGAGCCCCGTTTGGAGTGAGGCTGCAAAGGGCATGCCAAAGGAAGTGTTTTGCTGTGCCAAGACTCGTGCTGCGCACGCTTTGTGCTTGGAGTGAGAAACAGGTTCCTTGGTGTTTTCTGCGAAACGCTTTAGCAGGTCGTTGGTGCTAATATGGAGTCAGGGGATGGATGAAGCGGAGAGCCCCGTTTGGAGTGAGGCTGCAAAGGGCATGCCAAAGGAAGTGTTTTGCTGTGCCAAGACTCGTGCTGCGCACGCTTTGTGCTTGGAGTGAGAAACACGGTTCCTTGGTGTTTTCTGCGAAACGCTTTAGCAGCCCGTTGGTGCTAATATGGAGTCAGGGGATGGATGAAGCGGAGAGCCCCGTTTGGAGTGAGGCTGCAAAGGGCATGCCAAAGGAAGTGTTTTGCTGTGCCAAGACTCGTGCTGCGCACGCTGTGTGCTTGGAGTGAGAAACAGGTTCCTTGGTGTTTTCTGCGAAACGCTTTAGCAGCCCGTTGGTGCTAGTATGGAGTCAGGGGATGGATGAAGCGGAGAGCCCCGTTTGGAGTGAGGCTGCAAAGGGCATGCCAAAGGAAGTGTTTTGCTGTGCCAAGACTCGTGCTGCGCACGCTTTGTGCTTGGAGTGAGAAACAGGTTCCTTGGTGTTTTCTGCGAAACGCTTTAGCAGCCCGTTGGTGCTAGTATGGAGTCAGGGGATGGATGAAGCGGAGAGCCCCGTTTGGAGTGAGGCTGCAAAGGGCATGCCAAAGGAAGTGTTTTGCTGTGCCAAGACTCGTGCTGCGCACGCTTTGTGCTTGGAGTGAGAAACAGGTTCCTTGGTGTTTTCTGCGAAACGCTTTAGCAGCCCGTTGGTGCTAGTATGGAGTCAGGGGATGGATGAAGCGGAGAGCCCCGTTTGGAGTGAGGCTGCAAAGGGCATGCCAAGAGAAGTGTTTTGCTGTGCCAAGACTCGTGCTGCGCACGCTTTGTGCTTGGAGTGAGAAACAGGTTCCTTGGTGTTTTCTGCGAAACGCTTTAGCAGCCCGTTGGTGCTAGTATGGAGTCAGGGGATGGATGAAGCGGAGAGCCCCGTTTGGAGTGAGGCTGCAAAGGGCATGCCAAAGGAAGTGTTTTGCTGTGCCAAGACTCGTGCTGCGCACCGCTTTGTGCTTGGAGTGAGAAACAGGTTCCTTGGTGTTTTCTGCGAAACGCTTTAGCAGCCCGTTGGTGCTAGTATGGAGTCAGGGGATGGATGAAGCGGAGAGCCCCGTTTGGAGTGAGGCTGCAAAGGGCATGCCAAAGGAAGTGTTTTGCTGTGCCAAGACTCGTGCTGCGCACGCTTTGTGCTTGGAGTGAGAAACAGGTTCCTTGGTGTTTTCTGCGAAACGCTTTAGCAGCCCGTTGGTGCTAGTATGGAGTCAGGGGATGGATGAAGCGGAGAGCCCCGTTTGGAGTGAGGCTGCAAAGGGCATGCCAAAGGAAGTGTTTTGCTGTGCCAAGACTCGTGCTGCGCACGCTTTGTGCTTGGAGTGAGAAACAGGTTCCTTGGTGTTTTCTGCGAAACGCTTTAGCAGCCCGTTGGTGCTAGTATGGAGTCAGGGGATGGATGAAGCGGAGAGCCCCGTTTGGAGTGAGGCTGCAAAGGGCATGCCAAGGAAGTGTTTTGCTGTGCCAAGACTCGTGCTGCGCACGCTTTGTGGTTGGAGTGAGAAACAGGTTCCTTGGTGTTTTCTGCGAAACGCTTTAGCAGCCCGTTGGTGCTAGTATGGAGTCAGGGGATGGATGAAGCGGAGAGCCCCGTTTGGAGTGAGGCTGCAAAGGGCATGCCAAAGGAAGTGTTTTGCTGTGCCAAGACTCGTGCTGCGCACGCTTTGTGCTTGGAGTGAGAAACAGGTTCCTTGGTGTTTTCTGCGAAACGCTTTAGCAGCCCGTTGGTGCTAGTATGGAGTCAGGGGATGGATGAAGCGGAGAGCCCCGTTTGGAGTGAGGCTGCAAAGGGCATGCCAAAGGAAGTGTTTTGCTGTGCCAAGACTCGTGCTGCGCACGCTTTGTGCTTGGAGTGAGAAACAGGTTCCTTGGTGTTTTCTGCGAAACGCTTTAGCAGCCGTTGGTGCTAGTATGGAGTCAGGGGATGGATGAAGCGGAGAGCCCCGTTTGGAGTGAGGCTGCAAAGGGCCTGCCAAAGGAAGTGTTTTGCTGTGCCAAGACTCGTGCTGCGCACGCTTTGTGCTTGGAGTGAGAAACAGGTTCCTTGGTGTTTTCTGCGAAACGCTTTAGCAGCCCGTTGGTGCTAGTATGGAGTCAGGGGATGGATGAAGCGGAGAGCCCCGTTTGGAGTGAGGCTGCAAAGGGCATGCCAAAGGAAGTGTTTTGCTGTGCCAAGACTCGTGCTGCGCACGCTTTGTGCTTGGAGTGAGAAACAGGTTCCTTGGTGTTTTCTGCGAAACGCTTTAGCAGCCCGTTGGTGCTAGTATGGAGTCAGGGGATGGATGAAGCGGAGAGCCCCGTTTGGAGTGAGGCTGCAAAGGGCATGCCAAAGGAAGTGTTTTGCTGTGCCAAGACTCGTGCTGCGCACGCTTTGTGCTTGGAGTGAGAAACAGGTTCCTTGGTGTTTTCTGCGAAACGCTTTAGCAGCCCGTTGGTGCTAGTATGGAGTCAGGGGATGGATGAAGCGGAGAGCCCCGTTTGGAGTGAGGCTGCAAAGGGCATGCCAAAGGAAGTGTTTTGCTGTGCCAAGACTCGTGCTGCGCACGCTTTGTGCTTGGAGTGAGAAACAGGTTCCTTGGTGTTTTCTGCGAAACGCTTTAGCAGCCCGTTGGTGCTAGTATGGAGTCAGGGGATGGATGAAGCGGAGAGCCCCGTTTGGAGTGAGGCTGCAAAGGGCATGCCAAAGGAAGTGTTTTGCTGTGCCAAGACTCGTGCTGCGCACGCTTTGTGCTTGGAGTGAGAAACAGGTTCCTTGGTGTTTTCTGCGAAACGCTTTAGCAGCCCGTTGGTGCTAGTATGGAGTCAGGGGATGGATGAAGCGGAGAGCCCCGTTTGGAGTGAGGCTGCAAAAGGGCATGCCAAGAGAAGTGTTTTGCTGTGCCAAGACTCGTGCTGCGCACGCTTTGTGCTTGGAGTGAGAAACAGGTTCCTTGGTGTTTTCTGCGAAACGCTTTAGCAGCCCGTTGGTGCTAGTATGGAGTCAGGGGATGGATGAAGCGGAGAGCCCCGTTTGGAGTGAGGCTGCAAAGGGCATGCCAAAGGAAGTGTTTTGCTGTGCCAAGACTCGTGCTGCGCACGCTTTGTGCTTGGAGTGAGAAACAGGTTCCTTGGTGTTTTCTGCGAAACGCTTTAGCAGCCCGTTGGTGCTAGTATGGAGTCAGGGGATGGATGAAGCGGAGAGCCCCGTTTGGAGTGAGGCTGCAAAGGGCCTGCCAAAGGAAGTGTTTTGCTGTGCCAAGACTCGTGCTGCGCACGCTTTGTGCTTGGAGTGAGAAACAGGTTCCTTGGTGTTTTCTGCGAAACGCTTTAGCAGCCCGTTGGTGCTAGTATGGAGTCAGGGGATGGATGAAGCGGAGAGCCCCGTTTGGAGTGAGGCTGCAAAGGGCATGCCAAAGGAAGTGTTTTGCTGTGCCAAGACTCGTGCTGCGCACGCTTTGTGCTTGGAGTGAGAAACAGGTTCCTTGGTGTTTTCTGCGAAACGCTTTAGCAGCCCGTTGGTGCTAGTATGGAGTCAGGGGATGGATGAAGCGGAGAGCCCCGTTTGGAGTGAGGCTGCAAAGGGCATGCCAAGAGAAGTGTTTTGCTGTGCCAAGACTCGTGCTGCGCACGCTTTGTGGTTGGAGTGAGAAACAGGTTCCTTGGTGTTTTCTGCGAAACGCTTTAGCAGCCCGTTGGTGCTAGTATGGAGTCAGGGGATGGATGAAGCGGAGAGCCCCGTTTGGAGTGAGGCTGCAAAGGGCATGCCAAAGGAAGTGTTTTGCTGTGCCAAGACTCGTGCTGCGCACGCTTTGTGCTTGGAGTGAGAAACAGGTTCCTTGGTGTTTTCTGCGAAACGCTTTAGCAGCCCGTTGGTGCTAGTATGGAGTCAGGGGATGGATGAAGCGGAGAGCCCCGTTTGGAGTGAGGCTGCAAAGGGCCTGCCAAAGGAAGTGTTTTGCTGTGCCAAGACTCGTGCTGCGCACGCTTTGTGCTTGGAGTGAGAAACAGGTTCCTTGGTGTTTTCTGCGAAACGCTTTAGCAGCCCGTTGGTGCTAGTATGGAGTCAGGGGATGGATGAAGCGGAGAGCCCCGTTTGGAGTGAGGCTGCAAAGGGCCTGCCAAAGGAAGTGTTTTGCTGTGCCAAGACTCGTGCTGCGCACGCTTTGTGCTTGGAGTGAGAAACAGGTTCCTTGGTGTTTTCTGCGAAACGCTTTAGCAGCCCGTTGGTGCTAGTATGGAGTCAGGGGATGGATGAAGCGGAGAGCCCCGTTTGGAGTGAGGCTGCAAAGGGCATGCCAAAGGAAGTGTTTTGCTGTGCCAAGACTCGTGCTGCGCACGCTTTGTGCTTGGAGTGAGAAACAGGTTCCTTGGTGTTTTCTGCGAAACGCTTTAGCAGCCCGTTGGTGCTAGTATGGAGTCAGGGGATGGATGAAGCGGAGAGCCCCGTTTGGAGTGAGGCTGCAAAAGGCATGCCAAGAGAAGTGTTTTGCTGTGCCAAGACTCGTGCTGCGCACGCTTTGTGCTTGGAGTGAGAAACAGGTTCCTTGGTGTTTTCTGCGAAACGCTTTAGCAGCCCGTTGGTGCTAGTATGGAGTCAGGGGATGGATGAAGCGGAGAGCCCCGTTTGGAGTGAGGCTGCAAAGGGCATGCCAAAGGAAGTGTTTTGCTGTGCCAAGACTCGTGCTGCGCACGCTTTGTGCTTGGAGTGAGAAACAGGTTCCTTGGTGTTTTCTGCGAAACGCTTTAGCAGCCCGTTGGTGCTAGTATGGAGTCAGGGGATGGATGAAGCGGAGAGCCCCGTTTGGAGTGAGGCTGCAAAGGGCATGCCAAAGGAAGTGTTTTGCTGTGCCAAGACTCGTGCTGCGCACGCTTTGTGCTTGGAGTGAGAAACAGGTTCCTTGGTGTTTTCTGCGAAACGCTTTAGCAGCCCGTTGGTGCTAGTATGGAGTCAGGGGATGGATGAAGCGGAGAGCCCCGTTTGGAGTGAGGCTGCAAAGGGCATGCCAAAGGAAGTGTTTTGCTGTGCCAAGACTCGTGCTGCGCACGCTTTGTGCTTGGAGTGAGAAACAGGTTCCTTGGTGTTTTCTGCGAAACGCTTTAGCAGCCCGTTGGTGCTAGTATGGAGTCAGGGGATGGATGAAGCGGAGAGCCCCGTTTGGAGTGAGGCTGCAAAGGGCATGCCAAGAGAAGTGTTTTGCTGTGCCAAGACTCGTGCTGCGCACGCTTTGTGGTTGGAGTGAGAAACAGGTTCCTTGGTGTTTTCTGCGAAACGCTTTAGCAGCCCGTTGGTGCTAGTATGGAGTCAGGGGATGGATGAAGCGGAGAGCCCCGTTTGGAGTGAGGCTGCAAAGGGCATGCCAAAGGAAGTGTTTTGCTGTGCCAAGACTCGTGCTGCGCACGCTTTGTGCTTGGAGTGAGAAACAGGTTCCTTGGTGTTTTCTGCGAAACGCTTTAGCAGCCCGTTGGTGCTAGTATGGAGTCAGGGGATGGATGAAGCGGAGAGCCCCGTTTGGAGTGAGGCTGCAAAGGGCCTGCCAAAGGAAGTGTTTTGCTGTGCCAAGACTCGTGCTGCGCACGCTTTGTGGTTGGAGTGAGAAACAGGTTCCTTGGTGTTTTCTGCGAAACGCTTTAGCAGCCCGTTGGTGCTAGTATGGAGTCAGGGGATGGATGAAGCGGAGAGCCCCGTTTGGAGTGAGGCTGCAAAGGGCCTGCCAAAGGAAGTGTTTTGCTGTGCCAAGACTCGTGCTGCGCACGCTTTGTGCTTGGAGTGAGAAACAGGTTCCTTGGTGTTTTCTGCGAAACGCTTTAGCAGCCCGTTGGTGCTAGTATGGAGTCAGGGGATGGATGAAGCGGAGAGCCCCGTTTGGAGTGAGGCTGCAAAGGGCATGCCAAAGGAAGTGTTTTGCTGTGCCAAGACTCGTGCTGCGCACGCTTTGTGCTTGGAGTGAGAAACAGGTTCCTTGGTGTTTTCTGCGAAACGCTTTAGCAGCCCGTTGGTGCTAGTATGGAGTCAGGGGATGGATGAAGCGGAGAGCCCCGTTTGGAGTGAGGCTGCAAAGGGCATGCCAAAGGAAGTGTTTTGCTGTGCCAAGACTCGTGCTGCGCACGCTTTGTGCTTGGAGTGAGAAACAGGTTCCTTGGTGTTTTCTGCGAAACGCTTTAGCAGCCCGTTGGTGCTAGTATGGAGTCAGGGGATGGATGAAGCGGAGAGCCCCGTTTGGAGTGAGGCTGCAAAGGGCATGCCAAAGGAAGTGTTTTGCTGTGCCAAGACTCGTGCTGCGCACGCTTTGTGGTTGGAGTGAGAAACAGGTTCCTTGGTGTTTTCTGCGAAACGCTTTAGCAGCCCGTTGGTGCTAGTATGGAGTCAGGGGATGGATGAAGCGGAGAGCCCCGTTTGGAGTGAGGCTGCAAAGGGCATGCCAAAGGAAGTGTTTTGCTGTGCCAAGACTCGTGCTGCGCACGCTTTGTGGTTGGAGTGAGAAACAGGTTCCTTGGTGTTTTCTGCGAAACGCTTTAGCAGCCCGTTGGTGCTAGTATGGAGTCAGGGGATGGATGAAGCGGAGAGCCCCGTTTGGAGTGAGGCTGCAAAGGCATGCCAAGAGAAGTGTTTTGCTGTGCCAAGACTCGTGCTGCGCACGCTTTGTGCTTGGAGTGAGAAACAGGTTCCTTGGTGTTTTCTGCGAAACGCTTTAGCAGGCCGTTGGTGCTAGTATGGAGTCAGGGGATGGATGAAGCGGAGAGCCCCGTTTGGAGTGAGGCTGCAAAGGGCATGCCAAAGGAAGTGTTTTGCTGTGCCAAGACTCGTGCTGCGCACGCTTTGTGCTTGGAGTGAGAAACAGGTTCCTTGGTGTTTTCTGCGAAACGCTTTAGCAGCCCGTTGGTGCTAGTATGGAGTCAGGGGATGGATGAAGCGGAGAGCCCCGTTTGGAGTGAGGCTGCAAAGGGCATGCCAAAGGAAGTGTTTTGCTGTGCCAAGACTCGTGCTGCGCACGCTTTGTGCTTGGAGTGAAAAACAGGTTCCTTGGTGTTTTCTGCGAAACGCTTTAGCAGCCCGTTGGTGCTAGTATGGAGTCAGGGGATGGATGAAGCGGAGAGCCCCGTTTGGAGTGAGGCTGCAAAGGGCATGCCAAAGGAAGTGTTTTGCTGTGCCAAGACTCGTGCTGCGCACGCTTTGTGGTTGGAGTGAGAAACAGGTTCGTTGGTGTTTTCTGCGAAACGCTTTAGCAGCCCGTTGGTGCTAGTATGGAGTCAGGGGATGGATGGAGAGCCCCGTTTGGAGTGAGGTTGCAATGGGCATGCCAAGAGAAGTGTTTTGCTGTGCCAAGACTCGTGCTGCGCACGCTTTGTGGTTGGAGTGAGAAACAGGTTCCTTGGTGTTTTCTGCGAAACGCTTTAGCAGCCCGTTGGTGCTAGTATGGAGTCAGGGGATGGATGAAGCGGAGAGCCCCGTTTGGAGTGAGGCTGCAAAGGGCATGCCAAAGGAAGTGTTTTGCTGTGCCAAGACTCGTGCTGCGCACGCTTTGTGCTTGGAGTGAAAAACAGGTTCCTTGGTGTTTTCTGCGAAACGCTTTAGCAGCCCGTTGGTGCTAGTATGGAGTCAGGGGATGGATGAAGCGGAGAGCCCCGTTTGGAGTGAGGCTGCAAAGGGCATGCCAAAGGAAGTGTTTTGCTGTGCCAAGACTCGTGCTGCGCACGTTTTGTGGTTGGAGTGAGAAACAGGTTCCTTGGTGTTTTCTGCGAAACGCTTTAGCAGGCCGTTGGTGCTAGTATGGAGTCAGGGGATGGATGAAGCGGAGAGCCCCGTTTGGAGTGAGGCTGCAAAGGGCATGCCAAAGGAAGTGTTTTGCTGTGCCAAGACTCGTGCTGCGCACGCTTTGTGCTTGGAGTGAGAAACAGGTTCCTTGGTGTTTTCTGCGAAACGCTTTAGCAGCCCGTTGGTGCTAGTATGGAGTCAGGGGATGGATGAAGCGGAGAGCCCCGTTTGGAGTGAGGCTGCAAAGGGCATGCCAAAGGAAGTGTTCTGCTGTGCCAAGACTCGTGCTGCGCACGCTTTGTGGTTGGAATTAGAAACACGTTCCTTGGTGTTTTCTGCGAAACGCTTTAGCAGCCCATTGGTGCTAGTATGGAGTCAGGGGATGGATGAAGCGGAGAGCCCCGTTTGGAGTGAGGCTGCAAAGGGCATGCCAAAGGAAGTGTTCTGCTGTGCCAAGACTCGTGCTGCGCACGCTTTGTGGTTGGAGTGAGAAACAGGTTCCTTGGTGTTTTCTGCGAAACGCTTTAGCAGGCCGTTGGTGCTAGTATGGAGTCAGGGGATGGATGAAGCGGAGAGCCCCGTTTGGAGTGAGGCTGCAAAGGGCATGCTAAAGGAAGTGTTCTGCTGTGCCAAGACTCGTGCTGCGCACGCTTTGTGGTTGGAGTGAGAAACAGGTTCCTTGGTGTTTTCTGCGAAACGCTTTAGCAGCCCGTTGGTGCTAGTATGGAGTCAGGGGATGGATGAAGCGGAGAGCCCCGTTTGGAGTGAGGCTGCAAAGGGCATGCCAAAGGAAGTGTTTTGCTGTGCCAAGACTCGTGCTGCGCACGCTTTGTGCTTGGAGTGAAAAACAGGTTCCTTGGTGTTTTCTGCGAAACGCTTTAGCAGCCCGTTGGTGCTACTATGGAGTCAGGGGATGGATGAAGCGGAGAGCCCCGTTTGGAGTGAGGCTGCAAAGGGCATGCCAAAGGAAGTGTTTTGCTGTGCCAAGACTCGTGCTGCGCACGCTTTGTGGTTGGAGTGAGAAACAGGTTCCTTGGTGTTTTCTGCGAAACGCTTTAGCAGCCCGTTGGTGCTAGTATGGAGTCAGGGGATGGATGAAGCGGAGAGCCCCGTTTGGAGTGAGGCTGCAAAGGGCATGCCAAGGGAAGTGTTCTGCTGTGCCAAGACTCGTGCTGCGCACGCTTTGTGCTTGGAGTGAGAAACAGGTTCCTTGGTGTTTTCTGCGAAACGCTTTAGCAGCCCGTTGGTGCTAGTATGGAGTCAGGGGATGGATGAAGTGGAGAGCCCCATTTGGAGTGAGGTTGCAATGGGCATGCCAAGAGAAGTGTTTTGCTGTGCCAAGACTCGTGCTGCGCACGCTTTGTGGTTGGAGTGAGAAACAGGTTCCTTGGTGTTTTCTGCGAAACGCTTTAGCAGCCCGTTGGTGCTAGTATGGAGTCAGGGGATGGATGAAGCGGAGAGCCCCGTTTGGAGTGAGGCTGCAAAGGGCATGCCAAAGGAAGTGTTTTGCTGTGCCAAGACTCGTGCTGCGCACGCTTTGTGGTTGGAGTGAGAAACAGGTTCCTTGGTGTTTTCTGCGAAACGCTTTAGCAGCCCGTTGGTGCTAGTATGGAGTCAGGGGATGGATGAAGCGGAGAGCCCCGTTTGGAGTGAGGCTGCAAAGGGCATGCCAAAGGAAGTGTTTTGCTGTGCCAAGACTCGTGCTGCGCACGCTTTGTGGTTGGAGTGAGAAACAGGTTCCTTGGTGTTTTCTGCGAAACGCTTTAGCAGCCCGTTGGTGCTAGTATGGAGTTAGGGGATGGATGAAGCGGAGAGCCCCGTTTGGAGTGAGGCTGCAAAGGGCATGCCAAAGGAAGTGTTTTGCTGTGCCAAGACTCGTGCTGCGCACGCTTTGTGCTTGGAGTGAGAAACAGGTTCGTTGGTGTTTTCTGCGAAACGCTTTAGCAGCCCGTTGGTGCTAGTATGGAGTCAGGGGATGGATGAAGCGGAGAGCCCCGTTTGGAGTGAGGCTGCAAAGGGCATGCCAAAGGAAGTGTTTTGCTGTGCGAAGACTCGTGCTGCGCACGCTTTGTGGTTGGAGTGAGAAACAGGTTCGTTGGTGTTTTCTGCGAAACGCTTTAGCAGCCCGTTGGTGCTAGTATGGAGTCAGGGGATGGATGAAGCGGAGAGCCCCGTTTGGAGTGAGGCTGCAAAGGGCATGCTAAAGGAAGTGTTCTGCTGTGCCAAGACTCGTGCTGCGCACGCTTTGTGGTTGGAGTGAGAAACAGGTTCCTTGGTGTTTTCTGCGAAACGCTTTAGCAGCCCGTTGGTGCTAGTATGGAGTCAGGGGATGGATGAAGCGGAGAGCCCCGTTTGGAGTGAGGCTGCAAAGGGCATGCCAAAGGAAGTGTTTTGCTGTGCCAAGACTCGTGCTGCGCACGCTTTGTGCTTGGAGTGAAAAACAGGTTCCTTGGTGTTTTCTGCGAAACGCTTTAGCAGCCCGTTGGTGCTACTATGGAGTCAGGGGATGGATGAAGCGGAGAGCCCCGTTTGGAGTGAGGCTGCAAAGGGCATGCCAAAGGAAGTGTTTTGCTGTGCCAAGACTCGTGCTGCGCACGCTTTGTGGTTGGAGTGAGAAACAGGTTCCTTGGTGTTTTCTGCGAAACGCTTTAGCAGCCCGTTGGTGCTAGTATGGAGTCAGGGGATGGATGAAGCGGAGAGCCCCGTTTGGAGTGAGGCTGCAAAGGGCATGCCAAGGGAAGTGTTCTGCTGTGCCAAGACTCGTGCTGCGCACGCTTTGTGCTTGGAGTGAGAAACAGGTTCCTTGGTGTTTTCTGCGAAACGCTTTAGCAGCCCGTTGGTGCTAGTATGGAGTCAGGGGATGGATGAAGTGGAGAGCCCCATTTGGAGTGAGGTTGCAATGGGCATGCCAAGAGAAGTGTTTTGCTGTGCGAAGACTCGTGCTGCGCACGCTTTGTGGTTGGAGTGAGAAACAGGTTCGTTGGTGTTTTCTGCGAAACGCTTTAGCAGCCCGTTGGTGCTAGTATGGAGTCAGGGGATGGATGAAGCGGAGAGCCCCGTTTGGAGTGAGGCTGCAAAGGGCATGCTAAAGGAAGTGTTCTGCTGTGCCAAGACTCGTGCTGCGCACGCTTTGTGGTTGGAGTGAGAAACAGGTTCCTTGGTGTTTTCTGCGAAACGCTTTAGCAGCCCGTTGGTGCTAGTATGGAGTCAGGGGATGGATGAAGCGGAGAGCCCCGTTTGGAGTGAGGCTGCAAAGGGCATGCCAAAGGAAGTGTTTTGCTGTGCCAAGACTCGTGCTGCGCACGCTTTGTGCTTGGAGTGAGAAACAGGTTCCTTGGTGTTTTCTGCGAAACGCTTTAGCAGCCCGTTGGTGCTAGTATGGAGTCAGGGGATGGATGAAGCGGAGAGCCCCGTTTGGAGTGAGGCTGCAAAGGGCATGCCAAAGGAAGTGTTTTGCTGTGCCAAGACTCGTGCTGCGCACGCTTTGTGCTTGGAGTGAGAAACAGGTTCCTTGGTGTTTTCTGCGAAACGCTTTAGCAGCCCGTTGGTGCTAGTATGGAGTCAGGGGATGGATGAAGCGGAGAGCCCCGTTTGGAGTGAGGCTGCAAAGGGCATGCCAAAGGAAGTGTTTTGCTGTGCCAAGACTCGTGCTGCGCACGCTTTGTGCTTGGAGTGAGAAACAGGTTCCTTGGTGTTTTCTGCGAAACGCTTTAGCAGCCCGTTGGTGCTAGTATGGAGTCAGGGGATGGATGAAGCGGAGAGCCCCGTTTGGAGTGAGGCTGCAAAGGGCATGCCAAAGGAAGTGTTTTGCTGTGCCAAGACTCGTGCTGCGCACGCTTTGTGCTTGGAGTGAGAAACAGGTTCCTTGGTGTTTTCTGCGAAACGCTTTAGCAGCCCGTTGGTGCTAGTATGGAGTCAGGGGATGGATGAAGTGGAGAGCCCCGTTTGGAGTGAGGTTGCAATGGGCATGCCAAAGGAAGTGTTTTGCTGTGCCAAGACTCGTGCTGCGCACGTTTTGTGGTTGGAGTGAGAAACAGGTTCCTTGGTGTTTTCTGCGAAACGCTTTAGCAGCCCGTTGGTGCTAGTATGGAGTCAGGGGATGGATGAAGCGGAGAGCCCCGTTTGGAGTGAGGCTGCAAAGGGCATGCCAAAGGAAGTGTTCTGCTGTGCCAAGACTCGTGCTGCGCACGCTTTGTGGTTGGAATTAGAAACAGGTTCCTTGGTGTTTTCTGCGAAACGCTTTAGCAGCCCATTGGTGCTAGTATGGAGTCAGGGGATGGATGAAGCGGAGAGCCCCGTTTGGAGTGAGGCTGCAAAGGGCATGCCAAAGGAAGTGTTCTGCTGTGCCAAGACTCGTGCTGCGCACGCTTTGTGCTTGGAGTGAGAAACAGGTTCGTTGGTGTTTTCTGCGAAACGCTTTAGCAGGCCGTTGGTGCTAGTATGGAGTCAGGGGATGGATGAAGCGGAGAGCCCCGTTTGGAGTGAGGCTGCAAAGGGCATGCCAAAGGAAGTGTTTTGCTGTGCCAAGACTCGTGCTGCGCACGCTTTGTGCTTGGAGTGAGAAACAGGTTCCTTGGTGTTTTCTGCGAAACGCTTTAGCAGCCCATTGGTGCTAGTATGGAGTCAGGGGATGGATGAAGCGGAGAGCCCCGTTTGGAGTGAGGCTGCAAAGGGCATGCCAAAGGAAGTGTTTTGCTGTGCCAAGACTCGTGCTGCGCACGCTTTGTGCTTGGAGTGAGAAACAGGTTCCTTGGTGTTTTCTGCGAAACGCTTTAGCAGCCCGTTGGTGCTACTATGGAGTCAGGGGATGGATGAAGCGGAGAGCCCCGTTTGGAGTGAGGCTGCAAAGGGCATGCCAAAGGAAGTGTTTTGCTGTGCCAAGACTCGTGCTGCGCACGTTTTGTGGTTGGAGTGAGAAACAGGTTCCTTGGTGTTTTCTGCGAAACGCTTTAGCAGGCCGTTGGTGCTAGTATGGAGTCAGGGGATGGATGAAGCGGAGAGCCCCGTTTGGAGTGAGGCTGCAAAGGGCATGCCAAAGGAAGTGTTTTGCTGTGCCAAGACTCGTGCTGCGCACGCTTTGTGCTTGGAGTGAGAAACAGGTTCCTTGGTGTTTTCTGCGAAACGCTTTAGCAGCCCGTTGGTGCTAGTATGGAGTCAGGGGATGGATGAAGCGGAGAGCCCCGTTTGGAGTGAGGCTGCAAAGGGCATGCCAAAGGAAGTGTTCTGCTGTGCCAAGACTCGTGCTGCGCACGCTTTGTGGTTGGAATTAGAAACACGTTCCTTGGTGTTTTCTGCGAAACGCTTTAGCAGCCCATTGGTGCTAGTATGGAGTCAGGGGATGGATGAAGCGGAGAGCCCCGTTTGGAGTGAGGCTGCAAAGGGCATGCCAAAGGAAGTGTTCTGCTGTGCCAAGACTCGTGCTGCGCACGCTTTGTGCTTGGAGTGAGAAACAGGTTCCTTGGTGTTTTCTGCGAAACGCTTTAGCAGGCCGTTGGTGCTAGTATGGAGTCAGGGGATGGATGAAGCGGAGAGCCCCGTTTGGAGTGAGGCTGCAAAGGGCATGCTAAAGGAAGTGTTCTGCTGTGCCAAGACTCGTGCTGCGCACGCTTTGTGGTTGGAGTGAGAAACAGGTTCCTTGGTGTTTTCTGCGAAACGCTTTAGCAGCCCGTTGGTGCTAGTATGGAGTCAGGGGATGGATGAAGCGGAGAGCCCCGTTTGGAGTGAGGCTGCAAAGGGCATGCCAAAGGAAGTGTTTTGCTGTGCCAAGACTCGTGCTGCGCACGCTTTGTGGTTGGAGTGAAAAACAGGTTCCTTGGTGTTTTCTGCGAAACGCTTTAGCAGCCCATTGGTGCTAGTATGGAGTCAGGGGATGGATGAAGCGGAGAGCCCCGTTTGGAGTGAGGCTGCAAAGGGCATGCCAAAGGAAGTGTTTTGCTGTGCCAAGACTCGTGCTGCGCACGCTTTGTGGTTGGAGTGAGAAACAGGTTCCTTGGTGTTTTCTGCGAAACGCTTTAGCAGCCCGTTGGTGCTAGTATGGAGTTAGGGGATGGATGAAGCGGAGAGCCCCGTTTGGAGTGAGGCTGCAAAGGGCATGCCAAAGGAAGTGTTTTGCTGTGCCAAGACTCGTGCTGCGCACGCTTTGTGCTTGGAGTGAGAAACAGGTTCGTTGGTGTTTTCTGCGAAACGCTTTAGCAGCCCGTTGGTGCTAGTATGGAGTCAGGGGATGGATGAAGCGGAGAGCCCCGTTTGGAGTGAGGCTGCAAAGGGCATGCCAAAGGAAGTGTTTTGCTGTGCGAAGACTCGTGCTGCGCACGCTTTGTGGTTGGAGTGAGAAACAGGTTCGTTGGTGTTTTCTGCGAAACGCTTTAGCAGCCCGTTGGTGCTAGTATGGAGTCAGGGGATGGATGAAGCGGAGAGCCCCGTTTGGAGTGAGGCTGCAAAGGGCATGCTAAAGGAAGTGTTCTGCTGTGCCAAGACTCGTGCTGCGCACGCTTTGTGGTTGGAGTGAGAAACAGGTTCGTTGGTGTTTTCTGCGAAACGCTTTAGCAGCCCGTTGGTGCTAGTATGGAGTCAGGGGATGGATGAAGCGGAGAGCCCCGTTTGGAGTGAGGCTGCAAAGGGCATGCCAAAGGAAGTGTTTTGCTGTGCCAAGACTCGTGCTGCGCACGCTTTGTGCTTGGAGTGAGAAACAGGTTCCTTGGTGTTTTCTGCGAAACGCTTTAGCAGCCCGTTGGTGCTAGTATGGAGTCAGGGGATGGATGAAGCGGAGAGCCCCGTTTGGAGTGAGGCTGCAAAGGGCATGCCAAAGGAAGTGTTTTGCTGTGCCAAGACTCGTGCTGCGCACGCTTTGTGCTTGGAGTGAGAAACAGGTTCCTTGGTGTTTTCTGCGAAACGCTTTAGCAGCCCGTTGGTGCTAGTATGGAGTCAGGGGATGGATGAAGCGGAGAGCCCCGTTTGGAGTGAGGCTGCAAAGGGCATGCCAAAGGAAGTGTTTTGCTGTGCCAAGACTCGTGCTGCGCACGCTTTGTGCTTGGAGTGAGAAACAGGTTCCTTGGTGTTTTCTGCGAAACGCTTTAGCAGCCCGTTGGTGCTAGTATGGAGTCAGGGGATGGATGAAGCGGAGAGCCCCGTTTGGAGTGAGGCTGCAAAGGGCATGCCAAAGGAAGTGTTTTGCTGTGCCAAGACTCGTGCTGCGCACGCTTTGTGCTTGGAGTGAGAAACAGGTTCCTTGGTGTTTTCTGCGAAACGCTTTAGCAGCCCGTTGGTGCTAGTATGGAGTCAGGGGATGGATGAAGTGGAGAGCCCCGTTTGGAGTGAGGTTGCAATGGGCATGCCAAAGGAAGTGTTTTGCTGTGCCAAGACTCGTGCTGCGCACGCTTTGTGCTTGGAGTGAGAAACAGGTTCCTTGGTGTTTTCTGCGAAACGCTTTAGCAGCCCGTTGGTGCTAGTATGGAGTCAGGGGATGGATGAAGCGGAGAGCCCCGTTTGGAGTGAGGCTGCAAAGGGCATGCCAAAGGAAGTGTTCTGCTGTGCCAAGACTCGTGCTGCGCACGCTTTGTGGTTGGAATTAGAAACAGGTTCCTTGGTGTTTTCTGCGAAACGCTTTAGCAGCCCATTGGTGCTAGTATGGAGTCAGGGGATGGATGAAGCGGAGAGCCCCGTTTGGAGTGAGGCTGCAAAGGGCATGCCAAAGGAAGTGTTCTGCTGTGCCAAGACTCGTGCTGCGCACGCTTTGTGGTTGGAGTGAGAAACAGGTTCGTTGGTGTTTTCTGCGAAACGCTTTAGCAGGCCGTTGGTGCTAGTATGGAGTCAGGGGATGGATGAAGCGGAGAGCCCCGTTTGGAGTGAGGCTGCAAAGGGCATGCCAAAGGAAGTGTTTTGCTGTGCCAAGACTCGTGCTGCGCACGCTTTGTGCTTGGAGTGAGAAACAGGTTCCTTGGTGTTTTCTGCGAAACGCTTTAGCAGGCCGTTGGTGCTAGTATGGAGTCAGGGGATGGATGAAGCGGAGAGCCCCGTTTGGAGTGAGGCTGCAAAGGGCATGCCAAAGGAAGTGTTTTGCTGTGCCAAGACTCGTGCTGCGCACGCTTTGTGCTTGGAGTGAGAAACAGGTTCCTTGGTGTTTTCTGCGAAACGCTTTAGCAGCCCGTTGGTGCTACTATGGAGTCAGGGGATGGATGAAGCGGAGAGCCCCGTTTGGAGTGAGGCTGCAAAGGGCATGCCAAAGGAAGTGTTTTGCTGTGCCAAGACTCGTGCTGCGCACGCTTTGTGGTTGGAGTGAGAAACAGGTTCCTTGGTGTTTTCTGCGAAACGCTTTAGCAGCCCGTTGGTGCTAGTATGGAGTCAGGGGATGGATGAAGCGGAGAGCCCCGTTTGGAGTGAGGCTGCAAAGGGCATGCCAAAGGAAGTGTTTTGCTGTGCCAAGACTCGTGCTGCGCACGCTTTGTGGTTGGAGTGAAAAACAGGTTCCTTGGTGTTTTCTGCGAAACGCTTTAGCAGCCCATTGGTGCTAGTATGGAGTCAGGGGATGGATGAAGCGGAGAGCCCCGTTTGGAGTGAGGCTGCAAAGGGCATGCCAAAGGAAGTGTTTTGCTGTGCCAAGACTCGTGCTGCGCACGCTTTGTGGTTGGAGTGAGAAACAGGTTCCTTGGTGTTTTCTGCGAAACGCTTTAGCAGCCCGTTGGTGCTAGTATGGAGTTAGGGGATGGATGAAGCGGAGAGCCCCGTTTGGAGTGAGGCTGCAAAGGGCATGCCAAAGGAAGTGTTTTGCTGTGCCAAGACTCGTGCTGCGCACGCTTTGTGGTTGGAGTGAGAAACAGGTTCCTTGGTGTTTTCTGCGAAACGCTTTAGCAGCCCGTTGGTGCTAGTATGGAGTTAGGGGATGGATGAAGCGGAGAGCCCCGTTTGGAGTGAGGCTGCAAAGGCATGCCAAAGGAAGTGTTTTGC
>NW_028290253.1:0-26693 GCF_059628265.1 Tinamus guttatus | reverse complement strand
TTTCAAAAGCAAAATATACCAGGTCATTTGTTTTTAATAACTGTAAGGCAAAAGTATTCACAGATTAAGCCAGCAAGCACTCTAATATGTTGAGATACAAAAATCATAGAAATCTAATCTAATCAGCACATGAAATTACAGTAGCAATTAAAATTATGAAGGTGCATCTCCATGGAAAATACTCGTGGAAGACTTTAATTCTCTATTTTGCTTTAAAGATTAGTAAAGCTGCTCAAGAAATCTTTATTCAGATCATTTCCATGACTCTGCAACATCAGAAGACTTTAGAATTAAAATTAGAATTAGAAAGAAACCCTCCAGTCCCCCAGAACCACTCCACAATTACTGCAATTTGCAAGTATTTTTTTCTCATTAGCAGTATAAATGAAATTTGAAATGTAAACAAAGCGTATGAAAATCTGATCAGATCCATAGATGAAAAAGCAGCAACAAAAAATAAAAGGATTGTTAAATGCGTAGAGTTGTATAGTTAGTATTTTGATAAGTAGAACTCAAAGTTTTGTCTATTGTCTACATTGTTACTGAGCTTGAGTAATGCAAATTCAGATACTGACTTTGGTTGTGCCTTGTATTGATTACCTTAGCTTTATTTCTCTAGTGCTTTTGAGCTGTTTGGTTTTTAAAGCTTGTGCATTTGCTGTCTTTTATTTCTTCTCCTGCTAGTAATTTATTGAAAAGGTATTAGGATAAGAATTTAGTAAAATGTCTACAGAGTAAGCTCTGTTGCTACTTCACAAAAAAACATTATGACTGTATGGTTATTACTGTCCTTGGATAACCTCGTGTTAATACAACAACATAGTGTCATATTAACATTGTGTGTATGTGAGCCCAAACTCTTGTGCAAAAGGCCAGTTACTTGATTTTATGCTTATATATTTATTTTCAACTTGATCTGTGGGTAAAGATGAGGTTTGAGTTGACGAGTTACTCTACTCATTTTTCCCTTCTCCTCCCCTTATCCAAACTCATCCCCTACCTGCTGCAGCCGCAGGTAGAAAGGAAGGAGGGCCGCATGGGGAAAGAACTTACCATGTTCTTGCTTGTGGCTCAGCTTGGGAATACACATGACTTAAACAGCCAGAATGCAAAGTATTTGATCTTTCTTGATCTATCGCTTGGCTTTGAAATAAGACTGAAAGTTAAAAGCGTGGCGGCACCAGAAGTCAAGGGAGAATCTAGAGAAGTTGGAAAAGATGTGGGGTAGAGAAGAGGTCTTTTCTGTCCTCAGTGTTCCCTGTGTGCAATGGCACCAGGGTTTGCATAGACACAGGCACAGCTACCTTCAGGTGGCTTCTTGAGTGTGTTAGACTGTGCAGCTGGACAAATGTTGTGCTGACAAATGTGTAGGGTGACATGGAGGCTGGGGGAGTGGCAGGGGACCGTCTCTCGGGCTGTCTGCAGCAGCAGAGCTGACTTCATTCAAGCTCAACTTGATTGTAAAGCTGAGGTTGTTGCTATCCTCTTTGCAACTCCTGAGCTGGAAGTTATGTGGGCATTCTCTACTGCAGTGTAAACTTAAAAATGTATTTCTATGCACTGTCACTACAGGGATGGAATATTTATACATTACTATGGTGTTTTTTTCTTCTTTCCACAACTTTCTGCACTTGAGGCAGGCACTTACATGTGTGCTTCTGGCCAAGTCCAAAAGTAAAGGTTTAATTAGGTACAGTTAAATGTTACTAACATGTTTTGCACTTGTATATGAAGGATGCAAGTACTCTGAACCAGGCAATGCCTCTTGGCATCTAAAAATACCCCTCCTTTATACATGTAGCGTGTAGCTAGCTAGAGTGAGCACGAGGGATGATCTGTTGATGCTGTGTGTTAAGCAGGTAAGTTTCCATCCATGTACTCAGGGCATGGGCATGCCCTTCCCTCTCCCATCTCTTTTCCTCACCCATGGAGTACAGCAAAATAAGAGCTACAGAGAGACACAGCACGAGCTCTCAGGTTGCGGTACAAAACCTCAGTTTTAGGTAAATGTGTTCTAGTTGGAAAATAGAATCCCAGAATGGTTCAGGTTGGAAGGGACCTCTAGAGATCATCTAGTCCAACCCCCCTGCTCCAGCAGGGATACCCAGAGCACGTGGCACAGGGTGGCGTCCGGGCGGGTTTGAAGATCTCCAGGGAAGGAGACTCCGCAGCCTCTCTGGGCAGCCTGGTCCAGGGCTCTGGCACCCTCACAGGAAAGAAGTTCTTCTTCACATGGAGGTGGAACTGCCTGTGTTTCAACTTGCACCCGTTACCCCTCGTCCTGTCACTGGCCACCATGGAGAAGAGCCTGGCCCCATCCTCCCTACAATCACCCCTCAGGTACTTGAACATGTTGATCAAGTCTCCTCTCAGCCTTCTCTTCTCCAGACTAAACAGGCCCAGCTCGCTCAGTCTTTCCTCATACGATAGATGCTCCAGTCCCTTAATCATCTTTGTGACTCTACGCTGGACCCCCTCTAGAAGCTCCACGTCCCTCTTGTCCTGGGGAGCCCAGAACTGCCCCCACTACTCCAGGTGCGGCCTCACCAGAGCTGAGCAGAGGGGCAGGATCCCCTCCCTCACCCTGCTGGCAACGCTCCTCCTGATGCAGGCCAGGAGCCCATTGGCCTTCCTGGCCACGAGGGCACATTGCTGCCTCATGGGTAACCTGTTGTCAGCCAGGGCTCCCAAATCCCTCTCCGCGGAGCTGCTTTCCAGCAGCTCAACCCCTGGTCTGTTCTGGTGCCTGGGGTTACTCCTCCCCAGGTGCAGGACCCTGCACTCGTCCTTGTTGAACCTCATGAGGTTCCTCTCTGCCCAACTCTCCATCCTGTCCAGGTCCCTCTGAATGGCAGCACAGCCCTCGGGAGTGTCGGCCACTCCTCCCAGGTTGGTGTCATCTGCAAACTTGCTGAGGGTGCACTCTGTGCCCTCGTCCAAGTCGTTGAAGAGCACCGGGCCCAGTACTGACCCCTGTGGGACACCACTGGCCACAGGCCTCCAACCAGACTCGGCCCCATTTATCGCCACCCTCTGGGCGCTGCCATCCAGCCAGTCCTCAATCCACCTCACTGTCCACTCGTCCAGTCCACACTTCCCGAGCTTCCCCATGAGGATGTTATGGGAGACGGTGTTGAAAGCCTTGCTGAAGTCGAGGTAGACAACGTCCACGGCTCTCCCATCGTCCATCCAGCCGGTCACCTCATCGTAGAAGGCTATCAGGTTCGTCAGGCACGACTTCCCCTAACTCTAATTCCAAACAGGCCTTGGCCTTCCTCAATGCATCCCTGCATTCTCTGACAATGTTCCTATATTCTTCCCATGTGGCCTGGCCCTTCTTCCACAGTACGTACGTGCTCTTTTTCTCATTAAGTTTACCCAACAGCTCCTTGTCCATCCACGCAGGTCTCCTGCCCGCCTTGCTCGACTTCTTTCCTGTAGGAATGCACCGATCCTGAGCTTGGAGGAAGTGGTGTTTGAATATTAGCCAACTCTCCTGGACCCCCTTTCCTTCTAGGACCCTTGCCCAGGGGATTCCTCCAAGGAGCTCCCTGAAGAGGTCAAAGTTAGCTCTCTTGAAGTCCAGGGTTGCAATCCTACTTCTTGTCCATCTTCCTCCTCGCAGGATCGTGAATTCCATCATCTCGTGGTCACTGCAGCCAAGGCTGCCCCCAACTGTCACATTTCCCACTAGACCATCTCTGTTTGTTAGTATCAGGTCTGGCAGCGCCCCTCGCCTTGTTGGCTCATCAACCACCTGCATCAAGAAGTTATCTGCAATGTTCTGCAGGAACCTCCTGGACTGTCTGCTCCTAGCTGTGTGATTATCCCAGCAGACATCAGGGTGGTTGAAGTCCCCCATAAGGGCCAGGCCTTGGGATTGTGAGGCTTCTTGCAGCTGCCTGTAGAAGGCCTCATCCACTTCCTCTCCCTGATCAGGTGGCCTGTATTAAACTCCCACGACCGTGTCGCTCCTGTTGGCCTGCCCTTTAATCCTCACCCACAGGCTCTCGACCCGCGCTTCGTCCTCCCCTATGCTGAGCTCCATACCTTCCAGTTGCTCTCTCACGTAAAGAGCAGCTCCGCCACCTCGCCTTCCCGGCCTGTCCTTCCTGAAAAGCCTAAAGCCATCCATGGCCACGTTCCAGTCATGAGAGCTGTCCCACCATGTCTCAGTAATTGTGATGAGATCATGGCCCTGCAAACGCACACGCATGTCCAGTTCCCCTCGTTTATTCCCCATGCCGCGTGCGTTTACATAGAGGCATTGGAGTTGGGCACCCAATGTGCCTCTCTTTCTAGCTGGGGCAGCTGGAACTTGACCAGGCGGGCCTTCACAAGGTCTCTTATTTTCCCATCTCGCCTCTTCAGGCTTAGGGTGCCCTACACAGGCCTTGGAGTTAGGCGGCTGTGAGCGGCAAGACAGGGCATCGCCTGCCCCATAACCTGCTTCCCCGATGATACACCCCTCCTCCCTCGAATCTAGTTTAAAGCCCTCTCGATGAGCCCTGCTAGCTCGTGTCCCAGGGCTCTCTTCCCCCCCTTGAAAAGATGGATCCCATCGGATTCCATCATGCCTGCCACTATGTAAGGCTTCCTATTCCCGAAGAAACCAAAGTTGTGGCGATGACACCAGCCATGGAGCCACGTGTTAATGGAGCATTTCCTCCTATTTCTTTCTATATTGCTGCTAGCACTGGGAAGAATGGAAGAGAATATGACCTGCGCGCCTGAGTTCCTAATTGTCTGCCCCAATTCCCTAAAGTCCCTTTTGATCGCCCTCAGGCTGCGCGTTGCCACTTCTTCTCCTCCCACACGTAGGACCAGCAATGGATAATAGTCAGTGGGTCTAACCAGGCTGGGAAGTTTCTGGGTGACATCCTTAACCTGGGCCCCAGGAAGGCAGCAGACCTCTGTTAGAGGGGGGTCGCGCCTACATATCGGACCCTCCGTGCCCTGAATTGAGGAATCGCCCACAACTATAACCTGCCTTTTCTCCCTCATACCTGTGGTGACAATACGCGGGGTTCGTCTTTCTGATTGTGTTCCTATTTTTGGAGGAGAGGGATTCTCACCTACCCCGTCTACTGAGTGCCCTTCCTCCTCCAGGGCCTCGTATCTATTGGCCAGAAGCGCCCTGAGCGAACAGAACAGCAAACGCTCTTTACTTGCGTACCCCAAACCCGACACGCACATATTCCCCCCCTAACCCAGGGCACGCCTGAGCAGTAAATAACACACACACACGGTGTTCTGGACACCCAAAGTTCTCTGCGCCCACAGCAATGCACAGAACAAAGACTGAACTCAGCTTTCTAAATATCCATTCCAGGGAACATTCAAACAGTCTGGCAGAGTTTTAGGCTCATTTTAGAGGTTCAAAACTGAAATTCCATGGAGTACACTCATCTTGCAGAAAATTCATTGAATATCACCAAGTTTTCATTGAGAACAAAACATAGTCAGCGATTTCAACCCTACCGAAAGCTAACAAAATTGGGATTCTCATCCCATTTCTTCCATAGTAAACCAGTAAATAAAAAAAGCTGTAAAATCTTTCTTCAGAAACACACAGCAAGGGCCAAAATTATTCCTTCATTTTTCAGTGACATATGAATCATGCCAGAAAGACTTCAAGTGTCAGTTTGCTTTTAACTTTAAAGTAGGCTGGAGGAGAACAACACATCCAAACAACTGCTTCACTGCCACGTTAGATGCAAGACATAATATCAAGATAGGCACAAATACACCTCATTAGGTAATTGAGCAAGATGGTACTGCTCTAAAAGTCCTTCATCCTCGCATCAAGTGAAATCTTTGATTGTTAAAGTTATTTTTTAATCCATGACACATAGGTAACTCTTCATTAACACATTTTGAAGCTTGCTTTCCTCACTGGAGCAGAACCTCACTAATTCACACTTGCAAAAGACAGTTTGATTTTCTGAATTAATATTAAATGGAAGAAATCAAGAAATGTTTTTCTAAATGACTAACAGTATTTTTTTACAACAGTTTTACTATAATAGAAAGGGTGCGTTTTTTTTGGTCAAATAATGATTTTTTGATCTCATAACTACATCTTTTTGACGTGTACAACAAAATGATCCTTTTATATGAAATATGTGTCAGGAGAAAGAAGAAGGAGGATATTGTACTTGTCTATTTAAGAATTATCTAAAATGTTACTGTATTAGAAATAAGACTTAAGATTTTCCTACTTCAGAAGAAACAGCCCTACAGACCCATGTAAATGACTATGCTCCTTTAAACGGATGCATCTCTGATACTCAACTCTCCTGGTATCTCTGCCCTTGAAGAACATATTATTGCCTCTCAGGTAAGCAACAAACAAAAATGTGTTTAGTGAATCACTCCCATTTCTGAACTCACCTTAGGCTTTTGACATGAGAGAATACAGTTCAAGATACAAGCACTGGAAACAAACTATAACATTTCAAAAGTAAATTCCTTTGTAAGAAAAAAAAAGCCAGAGCAACTGCTATGTCACCTTCTTTTGTTTAGAGTGTTGTAAAAGTCAGCACATACACAAGCAATATGTTCACAGAAAATAAAACAAAAGCAATTTCAAACTATTTCAGCATATTATACCTGGTAACAAACTGCTGTACAATGAAATGCATAAAAATGCAATTTAGTGGATTTCTCTGCAACTTCAAATAAGCTATGTATTAACATCTAGAGTCTCCTTAGTCCTCTCAAAATCTGGATTACACTCTAATTTTCCATAAAGTAATTTTAACTTCAGAACAACAGCTCGTCAAGTAAAACATTTTCCCGATTGCATAGGCATGCTTTAATTTTCTTCCATTTTCCCCTTGAAATATGTTTTGATTGTTGTGTTTTGGATGCAGAAAAAAAAATCAACAATGGAAGTTTACTCACTTACCTCCAAAAATGAAAAGCAAACAGAGGGCTGCATGGACTGCAAGGGCTTGTTGGGGTTGGGCTCGGGCTCCTTGGGGTGAGACTGAAAGTTAAAATAATGCCATCTCTAGTAAACAAAAGGTTTAGCAAGTTGCATGTTTCAGTGCAGGAATTATGAGAAGAGTTGTGGTTAGAATGGAAACAGTACTGCCCTTCTGAATGGAGCAACAGACAGTAGCCACACAGTTTTTAACACAACCCTTAAAATAGAGCCAATTTAAACAAAAACAAATACCAAACACCCTTAGATAAAACCCCAATGAAATCTGATGCTGGCTGTATGTGTTTGATTATTATTGATCTCCCCAGGAACAACACTGACATACTTGCATGCAAGTCAGAGGCCCGAGTCACAGGTCACAGAGCAACACTTCATCTTTCCCCCTTCCCCCCCCCCCCCCCCCGCCCTTAGTTTAAGGAATTTTTTAAGCTTTTTGTTATTTGATATACAAATCAGTTGCATTAAAGAGGAAACACCAAAAAAATCATTAACAATAAGAAAATGCTTGGTAAAAATAAAAGCATAAAAAGAATTCTAATTTGAGAGCATGTACTCTGGCATGTACTAAAAATTAAAAGTGACCAAGTTAGCTACTAAAAATTCTCATTCAATATGAAATGCTTAGTCACAAATATCAAGTCCTTTATCTATGTAATCAAATGGAGATACAAGTGACTAGTCTCAAACACAAAGCAGGAAAAACAAAAAACAAAAAAACCCTTGAACATTTAGCTATAAAGGTGCCTTAAAAAACTGCTTAAAGTGCAGCTCAAATCAAAAGAACTTGAAACAAAATGGTAGGCCAGGGGGAGATTTCACAGATACACTTCAAAAATACGTTCATGCAGTCTCATGCACTTTTCCCCCTAATGCTTGCAAGAAAGCTTTTTTCCTTCCCCACCCCACCCTCCTTTTTTTTTTTTCTTTTTTTTTTAAACGGCATTCAATACAATAGCACATCTGCTGCTGCAGCTCACTGGAGGATTATCTCAGCCTAAAGCTCTGCACAGCTCTGCCTGCAGTGCAGGCTGCGCAAGGGCAGGAGCTTGGGGATAACCCCCAGGGCAGACCCTTGCAGCCAGGCTGCACTAGGTCTCCTGCTCCAGCCCTCTCCCCAGGGAGGCCATAATGGCCAATACGCCCTCCAACCCAAATCCTCATTTTCAATTGCAGGCAGCTTTGCTACACTTGAAAACATTCCCATCAAAACCCACTAGGGTGGATACCTGATTCAGGCTTTTTGGCATCAAAGTTTCAGTATAAATAGCACTGCTGCTTCTGAAACAGATTAGGGAAAACATTTTTTTGACATTGTACGTGTTCTTGCGACCTTTCTTTCTTAAGTGGTTCTCATTTTTGCGCAGTGGAGAGGACACAAACCCTGGCAAGAGATGTCGCGCTGCATCACAGGCACACTTTGGGTTACCTTCTGACCAGTTTCTGTTTCTTTGCCCTGCAAGCTTTGTCTGTGCCAGCGCCCTGGCCCAGGCACAGATGGGCATCCGAACGTGGCACAGCAGCGGGAGAGGAGCTGGCCTCTCTTCAGCCGCAGACCAGCTGTGCTCGCACGACAGTGTTTGTGAGCTAGGAAGCGGCATGAGGAGCCAAAGGCTCATTACGTCCCTCCTGACGTGGCTGTGCTGAATCCAGCCTCCCAGCAGTTTATCTGCGCAGGCTGGCAGAGCAAGGTGGGCATTAACTGAGGCAGATGTGTGCCGTTTCGCTGGTGTCCTCTCTGCTTCCCTGCATACATCTGCTGCAAGGCACACTGGAAAGGTCTTTGCTTGCATATGATCAATGTAGGCTTCTGAGAAAGGGTTTCTTTTTGCATTTTTAAGCTCCATCTACAGCATGAGTTGTCTATCAAGCAACCGCAATAGTGCATAGTAACATTCTAGACGCATGCTAGTTGTTAATGAACAGGGCGCAGGCTGTTGGGCAGAGCTGTGTGCTTCAGTCTGGAATTCTGAAATGTCTTTAGTTTTTGAGGAAGATACTTGGATAACTGGTGGCCTTGCAAAACTCTTCAATAGAGGAGATCTTATTGTCAATGCATGTGGGTTTTTTTGTTTGTTTGTTTTTTTAATTATTACTTCAGCTTCAGCACAGACCAGGTGATAAAAAAAGCTCCAAAACCTACTGCAAAGGTTTTTTTTTTTTTTTTAAACTTAAACAGCATCTATTTAAACCTATGTGATACAGAACTCTTCAAAAATTATAGTACTTTGCCATACTAGTATTTTTGCATTGAAAGGCAAATTGAGACTGTAATTATTAAAGTCTGATTTCTCAATTTTTTTACAATTTCAATATTAGTTTGATGTCTGTTGACAAGAGACTTTATTAGTCAAGAGTTATTTTTATTGCTTTCTAAATTCAAGTCGGGAGAAATCTCTCTTATGTATTATTCTCCTAGTAATAAATGTGAAATGTGGTGGGAGGTTGCCTCTGTCTGAAGTAGCTACTTTTGGAGGTTTTCAGAAAGAAAGATTTTGACAAAATGAGTGCTGCTGAATTGGCTGGACTTTTTAGGTTGTACAGAATCTTATTTTTATATTGTACAGAATATTATTTTGGGATTTTTGCAGGCAAGTGCAAAATGGTGTTGTCTAATATAGGGAGAGGAGACACTTGGTGAGAACGTAAAGACTGCAAAGGTACCACATTTCATGGCCCCTCTTGCTGGGTTTAATAATGATAAAAATCCATGTGGAGTTGGACAAAGGAGAGAGTCGCTCTCGCGTTTCAGCCAGGCACCTTAACTACTCCTACCTGCCTCCTGAGCTCTTTGTTCCAGGACCACCTTGCTTTAATTTACAAACCTCGGCTCCTGTTTTTGGCAGCTATTCAGCTGGGGAAAAGGTAAGAAGTCCCTGCCGCAGCTCCCTGCAGAGAAGAGGGTGAGAGGGAGCTTGCAATGAGAGCTTGGCTGTTGCGTCTTACTGATTCTTCCTGTCTGCAGGTCTATCTACACCTTCAAATGCCTCTGTGTCAGTGTCTTAAGTGGTGCTGCTCAATATGACAACCGGTTGCTGGCTTAACTTCCTAGAGGTCTGTGTGTCAGTCTTGATTTTTAGCAGTTAATTGATATTGCTAATAGACATGTACTTTTGATCTATTCCTTTGTTTGGGTACCATGCACTACCATAGATCTATCAGATCTGCAACTCATATCTCATATGTTCTATCAGAACCTGCAACTCATAAATGTTTTTAAAAATGTTTGGATTTAATAAAGGGCTCTCTTTAAGCTATAATTTAAGACAAGGTCCTTGCAGAACAGTAAGAAGTATAAACTCCAGATAGACTCTGGCAAAAGACCACGTGGGCATTTACCTTGTTCTGTGCTCCAGTGGCACATTAAGAAGACTCATTATTGCCAGCTGTTTACTGATGTCAGATTTATGGGCATGCCTGTGCACTTCAGTAGATCCATGCTGCTGGAACTTGGCAGAATTCATGGCTGAGAAGGTTCACACAGCCTGGCTTTCTGTATGCTGCAGGCTCCTAAATGGTCTTCCTTTGCCCTGTGAGATTTGAATACTCTGAGTGTGGAGAACTTTTGTTTTAAGCTGTTGTACATGGCACCCAAAGACCCAAGGAGGAACCCAGTTCTGCTGAGCTCTGAGGCCTTTGCAGTGGCAGATACTTTATACTGGGCCGAGCCTGTGCAAACCGAGCCCCTGAGCGCAGAGAGCAGTGAACAGGCTCTTCCATCCCCCTCACCCTCTTACCTGCCCTTCCTCAGAGCCCCAGATGGACAAAAGCCACCCAACACCTCCTATAGTCTGACCAAGTCGAGAAATTCCTTGCCTTTGCAAATTGGGCAATTAGTTTGAGCCTGGGCATATGAGCAAGGCATATCAGGAATCTAAGAACAAGGATCCATGATACCATCTGGTGTTGCTGCCTTAGCTGTGTCCAATCTCAAATGCTTCTCAAGAAAGTAGGTGGCAAATGATAAAAGCAAGAACAACCCTGACCAGTTATACATCAAGAGGAAAAATATTTCTTGACCCTTTCCAGCAGCTAGCTGAAGCACAAGATGTGCTTCATAGGCACCATGTTGCTCCAAAGCCACAAGTAAAATCAGGCTGCTGACTTCACTCAAAGGGAGGTAACAGACTGATAGATTCATGTTTCAGAAATCCTCCCTTGATTCCAGACACACTGCATTGGAAAGAACGCACAAAAATAGGTTTGGCTTGGGTTTTTCCAGCTCTGTAGTGCTATGTTTTGCATGCTTCTCTCTGACACCAAGAAGCAGTATTGTACCCTATTGCTCCTGCATCGTACCTGCTAAGGCTTATTTCTAAACCACAAAGCTAGCAATGAAATGAGTATTAGGATGTCAGATATCTTTGCACCTTTTAGAAGATTCTACAGTGTCACAGGCTTGAGTGTTGAATTTGATGTTTTAGAATTGTGCTTTTCTGTACATCTGAGGGAATTTCATAAAGCTAAGCTTTGAATCTAGCAAGGAAAAAGGCACCTGCTTGAGCAAGGAGAGGCACCTGAAGCTGATCTGTTGAGTGAGCTGCTGTGGCACTGTGGTGAACTGTTATTTATCAGTATATTGGAAGAGCTTAAATTTTCCCATTAATCCAAGAAGGCAGAACTACATGTGAGAGATGATGCTGCTTTAAAAAAAAATTGTTAATGTACCAGATGCCTTCTCATCCTTGCAAGTTGTGCAGCATGACACTAAGCTGAGAGAAAATTGTCCCCGAGTATCACTTTGCAGTTACAAATGTGTAACTGCCATGCAGCGACCTGAATACCCATTTGCTGAGCACATGCAGCTGATTTTCAAAGATGAGTATTGCTGATGGCTGTCACTTGAAACGGGTACGTTTCACTTGGAGGTTCCTTTATTGGGAGTACCATTCAAGTTCAGAACAGTACATCACGAGTGTAAAAGGAAACAGAATATAACGTGCGAACCTGAATAGCTGCTAATTTTGTTACTCTTGCATGCCCAAACTTTTTAATCCAGTCTCTAGAGTGAATGTTTCCAGTCTTCATCAAGTTGCTAGTTTAACTCTCCTTCTTGTGAACCAGCATTGGTTTTTGACAGGCAAAAAAGGGGAATTTCTTTCCAGTAGCTGTATTGCAATAGAGCCCTCAGGAGAACATCCCAGCATTTTAGCCTGTGGATGCTACAGTTTTCAACTTAAATCACATTAATGATAAATTAAGCTTTTTAACACAATATTGCAGTATCTGTGCTAATCTAATAGCAAGTAATACTGCACGGTGCTAAACTGATAGGATTTGTTTTAACAATAAAATAATATTTATGATATGTGCTTTAGGGATAATACGGAAGTCCAAGAAATTGGTTAAACTGTTACCTTTGAGGCAGTGACCTTATACTAGTCTTTGCAAGTACAATGCATGTTGTTTATCCTAGTAATAAACTGCAGTTACTTCCAGTGAATGAATGAGACTTCTTCTGCAGTACAGCAAGCCTCCTTCTTAACTTCCACTTGCTGCTTCAACTATATATTGATGAGACTGACTTAAATATATGCAATCCAAAATTAAATACAAACAACTGCTTTGTCTAATTTGAAGTCAGCTTTCACTTGCAGGATTTCCTATAATTGGTGCTAATTTTTGCCCCCAGATATGTGTTAATGGTTCCCATTTTCTCCTGCAGAAGCTGCATAAATTTGATCTCCTGCTATGTATTCATTTGCTGATTTCCAGTAAATCTTAAATTTTTGAACTACTCCCTGAATGAGGCAAAAATGCATCGAGGATGTTTTTTTTCAAAGTAAACCTATAGCCTAACCTCAGTTTAGGATAATCTCCCTTTAATGTGATGTAAAGTGCCTGCATCAATTAGCTCTGCAAAGAGGTTGATTTATCATGGTCTCAAAATAGCCCTTATATCAGTTGCTTATGTTTGAACTGCTATGTTCATTTGCCAGTCCTGCTCTTTCTCCTGCAGCCTGGCTTCCTCCTATGGGCAAAATGTACCCATTGCCGAAGAGTTTCACACTGTAAATCACCATTTTGTGACATACTCTTTTTGCTGCCTTTCTTGGTATTGCTTCAGTGACCCTGCACCCTGCTCGTGGGCTCGTCTCCTCATGGCACCCTAATAATATTAAAATTGGCTTTTATGGGAGCTACTCTGAAAATGCATGTGGTGCTTTTGAGGAAGCTGCACTTCTGAGCTGGTGCTTGTGCTGTGCTGTTCATAGCAATAGTATCTGTGGTTCCGTCCTGCCGGACTGGATGGACAGACACTTGCTCCCTTGGCTGGGGGAAAGAAATCATGGGACGGATCTCACCCTAAGGTGCAAGAAGTGCAAGCTGGAGTTGGAGTGGCATGGGGAAAGTGTGGGGGTGAGAGAAAACATTCCGACTAATGCTAGTTGTCATGGAATGATTTGCAGTTTTTTTTTCTTATTAAAAAGATGCTGTAAGAGTAAATAAAAAGGGAATAGAATTAAATTAATAGGCATCCCATACCACATCGCTGGTGTAAAACTTCCTTATAGACTGTTGTATGCTGCTTTATTTTGCAGTGAAGTTACCTTGAAAAAGGTAGACCTGAAATGGATAGATTTCCCTTTCACATTCAATGCAGTCAGAACAGAGGAGAATAGTGACTTTTCCCTTTGTATCAGCATCAACAACATATTTGTTCCTTGCATCTCTTGGTCATAATTTTCCCTGTTAAGGGAAGAGTATCTATTTCATTCAGTGATTTGCCACTCTATTCCTGCAGACACTGCACGTCCGTCTATTTACTGAGGAGAGGGATCATGTGACTTAAACAAGATGGCTAAATTCCATTCGACAGGAGCAGAGGGGGTGGCAAGCGTTTGGCATTTCCTGAGAGAAGCTGTCTGAAGCGTCCGGGCTTTCTTCTCTTTTTTTTCTGTGCTGTCAGTCGGTGCGG
Source organism: Tinamus guttatus (assembly GCF_059628265.1). Lineage (NCBI taxonomy): Eukaryota > Metazoa > Chordata > Aves > Tinamiformes > Tinamidae > Tinamus > Tinamus guttatus. Next base: position 12,828 of record NW_028290253.1, on the reverse strand, counting down.
GAGACTCCTGCCTTCTCCCACGAGGTGCAAAGCCCGCGTGCGTCAGAGGCAGAAGCCCTTTCAGGGGACGCAGAGCGGAGGATCCGCAGGATCGGTGCAGTGCACGCTGCCCTCAGCCCACGTGTGGCAGCTGGCGGCTTGCGCTGGCAGTGAGAGCTGAAAGGAGCCAAACTTGCGGGGCTCCCCTGCCCCTGGGAGATTGATAGTCCCTTCCTTCCTGGTGGCTCCTCCAATTTGCTGTCACTGCCAGGATGCTGCCAGTGCGCGTGTGCCACGGTGACAACGGGCTGTGCTAGCACGCGACAGCCATGAAAGCCCAGCGGGAACAACGGCTACAGATTCCGGGGCTGACCTTGGAGTAAGTATTGCCCGTCTCTGATGTCGCAGCGGTTTCTGCATGGCTCTTGCTTGCACACGCACGGGAGCCGAGGAACCCACGTTCGTGCCGACGGTGTCGGAGTGCTGCAGCTTTAGGTTGGAGGAACATGGTTACAATGCACTGCAGTTGGTTTCAGCTCATGTGTAAGCCCAGAGTTGGGATATTGCAGCACGTTTGGGAAGGAAGCATTTCTCCGTATTTAAAGTTACCGAATGTCAGTGCATGGGGCACCTCATCAGCTGCCAGGGAAAGAAGCTGTCAGTAGGCCGTGGTGTCTGTCTGCCTCTCCCCCTCTCTGTTCCTCTCTGCTTATCCCACTGCTGCCTTTGAGAAAGGCCTCTGCTGAATAATAGGGAGCCCTGCAAGAGATTAAAGCATTACAGAAATGCTGTTTGCAAAAATCCAGCAGGAGCAATCTGTATTTTACATATATAATTACATCAATGAACTGCATTTATATTTTGGAGGGTTCCTGATAGTCTCTGCAGTATGTTTACCTAGTTTAGCAGATGTTTACTTGGTGTTTTCTTAAAGCTGGTTAACTCGTGTGCTTTCACCACCATATATTTAGCCAAGATTTCTTAGTCAAAGCCAAATAATTACTTCTGTACACACATACCTGCCTTTTACATTGACATGTGAGGTATGTACATATGCATGTAGCAGATGCCCCAAGAACTCGCTCATTTTATCTAGGTAAATAGATGCGGTGACATCAGATCCTTTAGTATTCCCTGGGACTTCCCCATTCTTGCAGTAGAAAAAAAACTGCATGCTGCAAATGTCTGCGGTAGAGTAATTTAGCTGTGTGGGATATTATCTCTGATATGTGCCATCTTTTAGAGAGAAAGCTATAGGTAAGTGTACACTGTAGCAAATAATTTATTCTAATAATCACATGAAGGTGACAGAGCACTTTATTCCAGGGAACAAGTGTAACCGCTATATTGGGTTCCCTACCACTGTGCTTGTCATAGAAATTCTGCATTTCAGTCTGGCTGCTTTTACTTAGGGCAGCGTATGCTAGCTGTGAGCACATTAAGCTGTAGGTATTCTTCTAAAAAAATAGTGTCGCTAATTTCTCATGAGTTTTGGAGGAGGGTCTTATCAGGGAGCTTATTAAAATGGTTTCCATGAATAATTGATAGTCATGCTCCTTTTAAGATGTGGAAATTTAAATATTTTTAAATCAGTCTTCATAGAATTATGCAATCATCAAATCAGAATAATATCAGTAACTGCAAAGGATGAGAAATGATTCACGTTTTTTTTAACATATATGTGTTTTTTGTAATATGAGGCAATATCTTCTTTTTGTGGTTACCATTTTTCCTGGTAACCTGACATACTTATTCTTGCATTGCCATATATCTACAATATTTAAATAATGATAAAATTAAGAATTACGTTCAATTTCAGTATTGCTAATAGCTTTTGGTAAAGCATTGTCCAGATACAATCACTGACGTATTTTAATTTTTTACATATTTAAATTAGACTTTTTTGGCTATCACTTTTTACTTTTTAAACTCCCACTTAGGTGCAATGAAAGGAAAACCATGTTTTGATTGGCACCACTTAATGGTTCCCATGAACTTGTTCTTTCCTGAGGTGTCAAAGTTGGGTCAATGCAGAAGTCATCTTTGAAATTCCTACTTTCAGTTATCTATAAAAGCAAATCTGTGTATATATAAAAAAACTTACTCCTTGAAGCATTCTTCAAACATGGTTTCTCATAAATTTTCTTTCAATAAAATTTAAGTGTTGGGACTAGAATTTCAATGTATCACTGGGAAATTATTACAATCTGTCTACTTGATATTCATTACTTGCAGAAAGCTCTTTCAAAGAATATTAAGAATCTAAAATGAAGCATTCCAAATTTAGTAAGTGGTAGAGTTAAGGCTGCCTGTCAGCCTTGTGCATATGCACTATGATAATTTGTTTTAACAGGTTTTTACACGTAATTTTTAGGTCTTAAAAAGTAAAGCTGAAAAGCAGCTCCAAGAGCTGGATTGACACTCCAGTATCATGAGTTGGTGTGAATTTATGGATGCGTAGCACGAGCACATGTGCAGCTGACTGCCCTGAGAGTCTGCTCCGTGCCGGAGGCATAGGCGTCACAGTAACAGGAATGCGAGTAGGGCTTGCGTAGCTCCTGCTGCAGCCATGAGGCCTCCCCCTGCCCAGCTGCAGCAGCCAGCAGAAAGGGGAGATGTGCTCTGCCACCTCCTGCTGCTGGGCTTTGCTCGCAGCCAAGGGGAGATGGCGATTTAATCTCATTTTTATTCAGGGCCTGAGGGCAGTATAATCGCCTCCTTCAGTGCCAACCCATTCTCTCTCTGTCCTTTCACTGATCTGGTTCCTTGCCCCCAGACTTGACTCCACACAGCCAAGGCCTGGTGGCTTCTGGCCAGCTGGTGCCAGCTCCTCTTTCACAGCCTACCTGCAGTTCTTTTCCTTTGGATCGTTTCCACTCACCTTTCTGTTTCTTAACTTTGGAGGCAGTTCTCTCTCTCCATCACATGCATCCCTGTCTGCTTGCTGCGCACTGCCAGGAGCGCCTGCTGAGCCCTTCCAAACAAAGGAATAGATCAAAAGTACATGTCTATTAGCAATATCAATTAACTGCTAAAAATCAAGACTGACACACAGACCTCTAGGAAGTTAAGCCAGCAACCGGTTGTCATATTGAGCAGCACCACTTAAGACACTGACACAGAGGCATTTGAAGGTGTAGATAGACCTGCAGACAGGAAGAATCAGTAAGACGCAACAGCCAAGCTCTCATTGCAAGCTCCCTCTCACCCTCTTCTCTGCAGGGAGCTGCGGCAGGGACTTCTTACCTTTTCCCCAGCTGAATAGCTGCCAAAAACAGGAGCCGAGGTTTGTAAATTAAAGCAAGGTGGTCCTGGAACAAAGAGCTCAGGAGGCAGGTAGGAGTAGTTAAGGTGCCTGGCTGAAACGCGAGAGCGACTCTCTCCTTTGTCCAACTCCACATGGATTTTTATCATTATTAAACCCAGCAAGAGGGGCCATGAAATGTGGTACCTTTGCAGTCTTTACGTTCTCACCAAGTGTCTCCTCTCCCTATATTAGACAACACCATTTTGCACTTGCCTGCAAAAATCCCAAAATAATATTCTGTACAATATAAAAATAAGATTCTGTACAACCTAAAAAGTCCAGCCAATTCAGCAGCACTCATTTTGTCAAAATCTTTCTTTCTGAAAACCTCCAAAAGTAGCTACTTCAGACAGAGGCAACCTCCCACCACATTTCACATTTATTACTAGGAGAATAATACATAAGAGAGATTTCTCCCGACTTGAATTTAGAAAGCAATAAAAATAACTCTTGACTAATAAAGTCTCTTGTCAACAGACATCAAACTAATATTGAAATTGTAAAAAAATTGAGAAATCAGACTTTAATAATTACAGTCTCAATTTGCCTTTCAATGCAAAAATACTAGTATGGCAAAGTACTATAATTTTTGAAGAGTTCTGTATCACATAGGTTTAAATAGATGCTGTTTAAGTTTAAAAAAAAAAAAAAAACCTTTGCAGTAGGTTTTGGAGCTTTTTTTATCACCTGGTCTGTGCTGAAGCTGAAGTAATAATTAAAAAAACAAACAAACAAAAAAACCCACATGCATTGACAATAAGATCTCCTCTATTGAAGAGTTTTGCAAGGCCACCAGTTATCCAAGTATCTTCCTCAAAAACTAAAGACATTTCAGAATTCCAGACTGAAGCACACAGCTCTGCCCAACAGCCTGCGCCCTGTTCATTAACAACTAGCATGCGTCTAGAATGTTACTATGCACTATTGCGGTTGCTTGATAGACAACTCATGCTGTAGATGGAGCTTAAAAATGCAAAAAGAAACCCTTTCTCAGAAGCCTACATTGATCATATGCAAGCAAAGACCTTTCCAGTGTGCCTTGCAGCAGATGTATGCAGGGAAGCAGAGAGGACACCAGCGAAACGGCACACATCTGCCTCAGTTAATGCCCACCTTGCTCTGCCAGCCTGCGCAGATAAACTGCTGGGAGGCTGGATTCAGCACAGCCACGTCAGGAGGGACGTAATGAGCCTTTGGCTCCTCATGCCGCTTCCTAGCTCACAAACACTGTCGTGCGAGCACAGCTGGTCTGCGGCTGAAGAGAGGCCAGCTCCTCTCCCGCTGCTGTGCCACGTTCGGATGCCCATCTGTGCCTGGGCCAGGGCGCTGGCACAGACAAAGCTTGCAGGGCAAAGAAACAGAAACTGGTCAGAAGGTAACCCAAAGTGTGCCTGTGATGCAGCGCGACATCTCTTGCCAGGGTTTGTGTCCTCTCCACTGCGCAAAAATGAGAACCACTTAAGAAAGAAAGGTCGCAAGAACACGTACAATGTCAAAAAAATGTTTTCCCTAATCTGTTTCAGAAGCAGCAGTGCTATTTATACTGAAACTTTGATGCCAAAAAGCCTGAATCAGGTATCCACCCTAGTGGGTTTTGATGGGAATGTTTTCAAGTGTAGCAAAGCTGCCTGCAATTGAAAATGAGGATTTGGGTTGGAGGGCGTATTGGCCATTATGGCCTCCCTGGGGAGAGGGCTGGAGCAGGAGACCTAGTGCAGCCTGGCTGCAAGGGTCTGCCCTGGGGGTTATCCCCAAGCTCCTGCCCTTGCGCAGCCTGCACTGCAGGCAGAGCTGTGCAGAGCTTTAGGCTGAGATAATCCTCCAGTGAGCTGCAGCAGCAGATGTGCTATTGTATTGAATGCCGTTTAAAAAAAAAAGAAAAAAAAAAAAGGAGGGTGGGGTGGGGAAGGAAAAAAGCTTTCTTGCAAGCATTAGGGGGAAAAGTGCATGAGACTGCATGAACGTATTTTTGAAGTGTATCTGTGAAATCTCCCCCTGGCCTACCATTTTGTTTCAAGTTCTTTTGATTTGAGCTGCACTTTAAGCAGTTTTTTAAGGCACCTTTATAGCTAAATGTTCAAGGGTTTTTTTGTTTTTTGTTTTTCCTGCTTTGTGTTTGAGACTAGTCACTTGTATCTCCATTTGATTACATAGATAAAGGACTTGATATTTGTGACTAAGCATTTCATATTGAATGAGAATTTTTAGTAGCTAACTTGGTCACTTTTAATTTTTAGTACATGCCAGAGTACATGCTCTCAAATTAGAATTCTTTTTATGCTTTTATTTTTACCAAGCATTTTCTTATTGTTAATGATTTTTTTGGTGTTTCCTCTTTAATGCAACTGATTTGTATATCAAATAACAAAAAGCTTAAAAAATTCCTTAAACTAAGGGCGGGGGGGGGGGGGGGGGAAGGGGGAAAGATGAAGTGTTGCTCTGTGACCTGTGACTCGGGCCTCTGACTTGCATGCAAGTATGTCAGTGTTGTTCCTGGGGAGATCAATAATAATCAAACACATACAGCCAGCATCAGATTTCATTGGGGTTTTATCTAAGGGTGTTTGGTATTTGTTTTTGTTTAAATTGGCTCTATTTTAAGGGTTGTGTTAAAAACTGTGTGGCTACTGTCTGTTGCTCCATTCAGAAGGGCAGTACTGTTTCCATTCTAACCACAACTCTTCTCATAATTCCTGCACTGAAACATGCAACTTGCTAAACCTTTTGTTTACTAGAGATGGCATTATTTTAACTTTCAGTCTCACCCCAAGGAGCCCGAGCCCAACCCCAACAAGCCCTTGCAGTCCATGCAGCCCTCTGTTTGCTTTTCATTTTTGGAGGTAAGTGAGTAAACTTCCATTGTTGATTTTTTTTTCTGCATCCAAAACACAACAATCAAAACATATTTCAAGGGGAAAATGGAAGAAAATTAAAGCATGCCTATGCAATCGGGAAAATGTTTTACTTGACGAGCTGTTGTTCTGAAGTTAAAATTACTTTATGGAAAATTAGAGTGTAATCCAGATTTTGAGAGGACTAAGGAGACTCTAGATGTTAATACATAGCTTATTTGAAGTTGCAGAGAAATCCACTAAATTGCATTTTTATGCATTTCATTGTACAGCAGTTTGTTACCAGGTATAATATGCTGAAATAGTTTGAAATTGCTTTTGTTTTATTTTCTGTGAACATATTGCTTGTGTATGTGCTGACTTTTACAACACTCTAAACAAAAGAAGGTGACATAGCAGTTGCTCTGGCTTTTTTTTTCTTACAAAGGAATTTACTTTTGAAATGTTATAGTTTGTTTCCAGTGCTTGTATCTTGAACTGTATTCTCTCATGTCAAAAGCCTAAGGTGAGTTCAGAAATGGGAGTGATTCACTAAACACATTTTTGTTTGTTGCTTACCTGAGAGGCAATAATATGTTCTTCAAGGGCAGAGATACCAGGAGAGTTGAGTATCAGAGATGCATCCGTTTAAAGGAGCATAGTCATTTACATGGGTCTGTAGGGCTGTTTCTTCTGAAGTAGGAAAATCTTAAGTCTTATTTCTAATACAGTAACATTTTAGATAATTCTTAAATAGACAAGTACAATATCCTCCTTCTTCTTTCTCCTGACACATATTTCATATAAAAGGATCATTTTGTTGTACACGTCAAAAAGATGTAGTTATGAGATCAAAAAATCATTATTTGACCAAAAAAAACGCACCCTTTCTATTATAGTAAAACTGTTGTAAAAAAATACTGTTAGTCATTTAGAAAAACATTTCTTGATTTCTTCCATTTAATATTAATTCAGAAAATCAAACTGTCTTTTGCAAGTGTGAATTAGTGAGGTTCTGCTCCAGTGAGGAAAGCAAGCTTCAAAATGTGTTAATGAAGAGTTACCTATGTGTCATGGATTAAAAAATAACTTTAACAATCAAAGATTTCACTTGATGCGAGGATGAAGGACTTTTAGAGCAGTACCATCTTGCTCAATTACCTAATGAGGTGTATTTGTGCCTATCTTGATATTATGTCTTGCATCTAACGTGGCAGTGAAGCAGTTGTTTGGATGTGTTGTTCTCCTCCAGCCTACTTTAAAGTTAAAAGCAAACTGACACTTGAAGTCTTTCTGGCATGATTCATATGTCACTGAAAAATGAAGGAATAATTTTGGCCCTTGCTGTGTGTTTCTGAAGAAAGATTTTACAGCTTTTTTTATTTACTGGTTTACTATGGAAGAAATGGGATGAGAATCCCAATTTTGTTAGCTTTCGGTAGGGTTGAAATCGCTGACTATGTTTTGTTCTCAATGAAAACTTGGTGATATTCAATGAATTTTCTGCAAGATGAGTGTACTCCATGGAATTTCAGTTTTGAACCTCTAAAATGAGCCTAAAACTCTGCCAGACTGTTTGAATGTTCCCTGGAATGGATATTTAGAAAGCTGAGTTCAGTCTTTGTTCTGTGCATTGCTGTGGGCGCAGAGAACTTTGGGTGTCCAGAACACCGTGTGTGTGTGTTATTTACTGCTCAGGCGTGCCCTGGGTTAGGGGGGGAATATGTGCGTGTCGGGTTTGGGGTACGCAAGTAAAGAGCGTTTGCTGTTCTGTTCGCTCAGGGCGCTTCTGGCCAATAGATACGAGGCCCTGGAGGAGGAAGGGCACTCAGTAGACGGGGTAGGTGAGAATCCCTCTCCTCCAAAAATAGGAACACAATCAGAAAGACGAACCCCGCGTATTGTCACCACAGGTATGAGGGAGAAAAGGCAGGTTATAGTTGTGGGCGATTCCTCAATTCAGGGCACGGAGGGTCCGATATGTAGGCGCGACCCCCCTCTAACAGAGGTCTGCTGCCTTCCTGGGGCCCAGGTTAAGGATGTCACCCAGAAACTTCCCAGCCTGGTTAGACCCACTGACTATTATCCATTGCTGGTCCTACGTGTGGGAGGAGAAGAAGTGGCAACGCGCAGCCTGAGGGCGATCAAAAGGGACTTTAGGGAATTGGGGCAGACAATTAGGAACTCAGGCGCGCAGGTCATATTCTCTTCCATTCTTCCCAGTGCTAGCAGCAATATAGAAAGAAATAGGAGGAAATGCTCCATTAACACGTGGCTCCATGGCTGGTGTCATCGCCACAACTTTGGTTTCTTCGGGAATAGGAAGCCTTACATAGTGGCAGGCATGATGGAATCCGATGGGATCCATCTTTTCAAGGGGGGGAAGAGAGCCCTGGGACACGAGCTAGCAGGGCTCATCGAGAGGGCTTTAAACTAGATTCGAGGGAGGAGGGGTGTATCATCGGGGAAGCAGGTTATGGGGCAGGCGATGCCCTGTCTTGCCGCTCACAGCCGCCTAACTCCAAGGCCTGTGTAGGGCACCCTAAGCCTGAAGAGGCGAGATGGGAAAATAAGAGACCTTGTGAAGGCCCGCCTGGTCAAGTTCCAGCTGCCCCAGCTAGAAAGAGAGGCACATTGGGTGCCCAACTCCAATGCCTCTATGTAAACGCACGCGGCATGGGGAATAAACGAGGGGAACTGGACATGCGTGTGCGTTTGCAGGGCCATGATCTCATCACAATTACTGAGACATGGTGGGACAGCTCTCATGACTGGAACGTGGCCATGGATGGCTTTAGGCTTTTCAGGAAGGACAGGCCGGGAAGGCGAGGTGGCGGAGCTGCTCTTTACGTGAGAGAGCAACTGGAAGGTATGGAGCTCAGCATAGGGGAGGACGAAGCGCGGGTCGAGAGCCTGTGGGTGAGGATTAAAGGGCAGGCCAACAGGAGCGACACGGTCGTGGGAGTTTAATACAGGCCACCTGATCAGGGAGAGGAAGTGGATGAGGCCTTCTACAGGCAGCTGCAAGAAGCCTCACAATCCCAAGGCCTGGCCCTTATGGGGGACTTCAACCACCCTGATGTCTGCTGGGATAATCACACAGCTAGGAGCAGACAGTCCAGGAGGTTCCTGCAGAACATTGCAGATAACTTCTTGATGCAGGTGGTTGATGAGCCAACAAGGCGAGGGGCGCTGCCAGACCTGATACTAACAAACAGAGATGGTCTAGTGGGAAATGTGACAGTTGGGGGCAGCCTTGGCTGCAGTGACCACGAGATGATGGAATTCACGATCCTGCGAGGAGGAAGATGGACAAGAAGTAGGATTGCAACCCTGGACTTCAAGAGAGCTAACTTTGACCTCTTCAGGGAGCTCCTTGGAGGAATCCCCTGGGCAAGGGTCCTAGAAGGAAAGGGGGTCCAGGAGAGTTGGCTAATATTCAAACACCACTTCCTCCAAGCTCAGGATCGGTGCATTCCTACAGGAAAGAAGTCGAGCAAGGCGGGCAGGAGACCTGCGTGGATGGACAAGGAGCTGTTGGGTAAACTTAATGAGAAAAAGAGCACGTACGTACTGTGGAAGAAGGGCCAGGCCACATGGGAAGAATATAGGAACATTGTCAGAGAATGCAGGGATGCATTGAGGAAGGCCAAGGCCTGTTTGGAATTAGAGTTAGGGGAAGTCGTGCCTGACGAACCTGATAGCCTTCTACGATGAGGTGACCGGCTGGATGGACGATGGGAGAGCCGTGGACGTTGTCTACCTCGACTTCAGCAAGGCTTTCAACACCGTCTCCCATAACATCCTCATGGGGAAGCTCGGGAAGTGTGGACTGGACGAGTGGACAGTGAGGTGGATTGAGGACTGGCTGGATGGCAGCGCCCAGAGGGTGGCGATAAATGGGGCCGAGTCTGGTTGGAGGCCTGTGGCCAGTGGTGTCCCACAGGGGTCAGTACTGGGCCCGGTGCTCTTCAACGACTTGGACGAGGGCACAGAGTGCACCCTCAGCAAGTTTGCAGATGACACCAACCTGGGAGGAGTGGCCGACACTCCCGAGGGCTGTGCTGCCATTCAGAGGGACCTGGACAGGATGGAGAGTTGGGCAGAGAGGAACCTCATGAGGTTCAACAAGGACGAGTGCAGGGTCCTGCACCTGGGGAGGAGTAACCCCAGGCACCAGAACAGACCAGGGGTTGAGCTGCTGGAAAGCAGCTCCGCGGAGAGGGATTTGGGAGCCCTGGCTGACAACAGGTTACCCATGAGGCAGCAATGTGCCCTCGTGGCCAGGAAGGCCAATGGGCTCCTGGCCTGCATCAGGAGGAGCGTTGCCAGCAGGGTGAGGGAGGGGATCCTGCCCCTCTGCTCAGCTCTGGTGAGGCCGCACCTGGAGTAGTGGGGGCAGTTCTGGGCTCCCCAGGACAAGAGGGACGTGGAGCTTCTAGAGGGGGTCCAGCGTAGAGTCACAAAGATGATTAAGGGACTGGAGCATCTATCGTATGAGGAAAGACTGAGCGAGCTGGGCCTGTTTAGTCTGGAGAAGAGAAGGCTGAGAGGAGACTTGATCAACATGTTCAAGTACCTGAGGGGTGATTGTAGGGAGGATGGGGCCAGGCTCTTCTCCATGGTGGCCAGTGACAGGACGAGGGGTAACGGGTGCAAGTTGAAACACAGGCAGTTCCACCTCCATGTGAAGAAGAACTTCTTTCCTGTGAGGGTGCCAGAGCCCTGGACCAGGCTGCCCAGAGAGGCTGCGGAGTCTCCTTCCCTGGAGATCTTCAAACCCGCCCGGACGCCACCCTGTGCCACGTGCTCTGGGTATCCCTGCTGGAGCAGGGGGGTTGGACTAGATGATCTCTAGAGGTCCCTTCCAACCTGAACCATTCTGGGATTCTATTTTCCAACTAGAACACATTTACCTAAAACTGAGGTTTTGTACCGCAACCTGAGAGCTCGTGCTGTGTCTCTCTGTAGCTCTTATTTTGCTGTACTCCATGGGTGAGGAAAAGAGATGGGAGAGGGAAGGGCATGCCCATGCCCTGAGTACATGGATGGAAACTTACCTGCTTAACACACAGCATCAACAGATCATCCCTCGTGCTCACTCTAGCTAGCTACACGCTACATGTATAAAGGAGGGGTATTTTTAGATGCCAAGAGGCATTGCCTGGTTCAGAGTACTTGCATCCTTCATATACAAGTGCAAAACATGTTAGTAACATTTAACTGTACCTAATTAAACCTTTACTTTTGGACTTGGCCAGAAGCACACATGTAAGTGCCTGCCTCAAGTGCAGAAAGTTGTGGAAAGAAGAAAAAAACACCATAGTAATGTATAAATATTCCATCCCTGTAGTGACAGTGCATAGAAATACATTTTTAAGTTTACACTGCAGTAGAGAATGCCCACATAACTTCCAGCTCAGGAGTTGCAAAGAGGATAGCAACAACCTCAGCTTTACAATCAAGTTGAGCTTGAATGAAGTCAGCTCTGCTGCTGCAGACAGCCCGAGAGACGGTCCCCTGCCACTCCCCCAGCCTCCATGTCACCCTACACATTTGTCAGCACAACATTTGTCCAGCTGCACAGTCTAACACACTCAAGAAGCCACCTGAAGGTAGCTGTGCCTGTGTCTATGCAAACCCTGGTGCCATTGCACACAGGGAACACTGAGGACAGAAAAGACCTCTTCTCTACCCCACATCTTTTCCAACTTCTCTAGATTCTCCCTTGACTTCTGGTGCCGCCACGCTTTTAACTTTCAGTCTTATTTCAAAGCCAAGCGATAGATCAAGAAAGATCAAATACTTTGCATTCTGGCTGTTTAAGTCATGTGTATTCCCAAGCTGAGCCACAAGCAAGAACATGGTAAGTTCTTTCCCCATGCGGCCCTCCTTCCTTTCTACCTGCGGCTGCAGCAGGTAGGGGATGAGTTTGGATAAGGGGAGGAGAAGGGAAAAATGAGTAGAGTAACTCGTCAACTCAAACCTCATCTTTACCCACAGATCAAGTTGAAAATAAATATATAAGCATAAAATCAAGTAACTGGCCTTTTGCACAAGAGTTTGGGCTCACATACACACAATGTTAATATGACACTATGTTGTTGTATTAACACGAGGTTATCCAAGGACAGTAATAACCATACAGTCATAATGTTTTTTTGTGAAGTAGCAACAGAGCTTACTCTGTAGACATTTTACTAAATTCTTATCCTAATACCTTTTCAATAAATTACTAGCAGGAGAAGAAATAAAAGACAGCAAATGCACAAGCTTTAAAAACCAAACAGCTCAAAAGCACTAGAGAAATAAAGCTAAGGTAATCAATACAAGGCACAACCAAAGTCAGTATCTGAATTTGCATTACTCAAGCTCAGTAACAATGTAGACAATAGACAAAACTTTGAGTTCTACTTATCAAAATACTAACTATACAACTCTACGCATTTAACAATCCTTTTATTTTTTGTTGCTGCTTTTTCATCTATGGATCTGATCAGATTTTCATACGCTTTGTTTACATTTCAAATTTCATTTATACTGCTAATGAGAAAAAAATACTTGCAAATTGCAGTAATTGTGGAGTGGTTCTGGGGGACTGGAGGGTTTCTTTCTAATTCTAATTTTAATTCTAAAGTCTTCTGATGTTGCAGAGTCATGGAAATGATCTGAATAAAGATTTCTTGAGCAGCTTTACTAATCTTTAAAGCA
>NW_028290252.1:0-21673 GCF_059628265.1 Tinamus guttatus | reverse complement strand
TGAGAAACAGGTTCCTTGGTGTTTTCTGCGAAACGCTTTAGCAGCCCGTTGGTGCTAGTATGGAGTCAGGGGATGGATGAAGCGGAGAGCCCCGTTTGGAGTGAGGCTGCAAAGGGCATGCCAAGAGAAGTGTTTTGCTGTGCCAAGACTCGTGCTGCGCACAGCTTTGTGCTTGGAGTGAGAAACAGGTTCCTTGGTGTTTTCTGCGAAACGCTTTAGCAGCCCGTTGGTGCTAGTATGGAGTCAGGGGATGGATGAAGCGGAGAGCCCCGTTTGGAGTGAGGCTGCAAAGGGCATGCCAAAGGAAGTGTTTTGCTGTGCCAAGACTCGTGCTGCGCACGCTTTGTGCTTGGAGTGAGAAACAGGTTCCTTGGTGTTTTCTGCGAAACGCTTTAGCAGCCCGTTGGTGCTAGTATGGAGTCAGGGGATGGATGAAGCGGAGAGCCCCGTTTGGAGTGAGGCTGCAAAGGGCATGCCAAAGGAAGTGTTTTGCTGTGCCAAGACTCGTGCTGCGCACGCTTTGTGCTTGGAGTGAGAAACAGGTTCCTTGGTGTTTTCTGCGAAACGCTTTAGCAGCCCGTTGGTGCTAGTATGGAGTCAGGGGATGGATGAAGCGGAGAGCCCCGTTTGGAGTGAGGCTGCAAAGGGCATGCCAAAGGAAGTGTTTTGCTGTGCCAAGACTCGTGCTGCGCACGCTTTGTGCTTGGAGTGAGAAACAGGTTCCTTGGTGTTTTCTGCGAAACGCTTTAGCAGCCCGTTGGTGCTAGTATGGAGTCAGGGGATGGATGAAGCGGAGAGCCCCGTTTGGAGTGAGGCTGCAAAGGGCATGCCAAAGGAAGTGTTTTGCTGTGCCAAGACTCGTGCTGCGCACGCTTTGTGCTTGGAGTGAGAAACAGGTTCCTTGGTGTTTTCTGCGAAACGCTTTAGCAGCCCGTTGGTGCTAGTATGGAGTCAGGGGATGGATGAAGCGGAGAGCCCCGTTTGGAGTGAGGCTGCAAAGGGCATGCCAAAGGAAGTGTTTTGCTGTGCCAAGACTCGTGCTGCGCACGCTTTGTGCTTGGAGTGAGAAACAGGTTCCTTGGTGTTTTCTGCGAAACGCTTTAGCAGCCCGTTGGTGCTAGTATGGAGTCAGGGGATGGATGAAGCGGAGAGCCCCGTTTGGAGTGAGGCTGCAAAGGGCATGCCAAAGGAAGTGTTTTGCTGTGCCAAGACTCGTGCTGCGCACGCTTTGTGGTTGGAGTGAGAAACAGGTTCCTTGGTGTTTTCTGCGAAACGCTTTAGCAGCCCGTTGGTGCTAGTATGGAGTCAGGGGATGGATGAAGCGGAGAGCCCCGTTTGGAGTGAGGCTGCAAAGGGCATGCCAAAGGAAGTGTTTTGCTGTGCCAAGACTCGTGCTGCGCACAGCTTTGTGCTTGGAGTGAGAAACAGGTTCCTTGGTGTTTTCTGCGAAACGCTTTAGCAGCCCGTTGGTGCTAGTATGGAGTCAGGGGATGGATGAAGCGGAGAGCCCCGTTTGGAGTGAGGCTGCAAAGGGCATGCCAAAGGAAGTGTTTTGCTGTGCCAAGACTCGTGCTGCGCACGCTTTGTGCTTGGAGTGAGAAACAGGTTCCTTGGTGTTTTCTGCGAAACGCTTTAGCAGCCCGTTGGTGCTAGTATGGAGTCAGGGGATGGATGAAGCGGAGAGCCCCGTTTGGAGTGAGGCTGCAAAGGGCATGCCAAAGGAAGTGTTCTGCTGTGCCAAGACTCGTGCTGCGCACGCTTTGTGCTTGGAGCGAGAAACAGGTTCCTTGGTGTTTTCTGCGAAACGCTTTAGCAGCCCGTTGGTGCTAGTATGGAGTCAGGGGATGGATGAAGCGGAGAGCCCCGTTTGGAGTGAGGCTGCAAAGGGCATGCCAAAGGAAGTGTTTTGCTGTGCCAAGACTCGTGCTGCGCACGCTTTGTGCTTGGAGTGAGAAACAGGTTCCTTGGTGTTTTCTGCGAAACGCTTTAGCAGCCCGTTGGTGCTAGTATGGAGTCAGGGGATGGATGAAGCGGAGAGCCCCGTTTGGAGTGAGGCTGCAAAGGGCATGCCAAGAGAAGTGTTTTGCTGTGCCAAGACTCGTGCTGCGCACGCTTCGTGCTTGGAGTGAGAAACAGGTTCCTTGGTGTTTTCTGCGAAACGCTTTAGCAGGCCGTTGGTGGTAGTATGGAGTCAGGGGATGGATGAAGCGGAGAGCCCCGTTTGGAGAGAGGCTGCAAAGGGCATGCCAAAGGAAGTGTTTTGCTGTGCCAAGACTCGTGCTGCGCACGCTTTGTGCTTGGAGTGAGAAACAGGTTTGTTGGTGTTTTCTGCGAAACGCTTTAGCAGCCCGTTGGTGCTAGTATGGAGTCAGGGGATGGATGAAGCGGAGAGCCCTGTTTGGAGTGAGGCTGCAAAGGGCATGCCAAGAGAAATGTTTTGCTGTGCCAAGACTCGTGCTGCGCACGCTTTGTGCTTGGAGTGAGAAACAGGTTCCTTGGTGTTTTCTGCGAAACGCTTTAGCAGCCCGTTGGTGCTAGTATGGAGTCAGGGGATGGATGAAGCGGAGAGCCCCGTTTGGAGTGAGGCTGCAAAGGGCATGCCAAAGGAAGTGTTCTGCTGTGCCAAGACTCATGCTGCGCACGCTTTGTGGTTGGAGTGAGAAACAGGTTCCTTGGTGTTTTCTGCGAAACGCTTTAGCAGCCCGTTGGTGCTAGTATGGAGTCAGGGGATGGATGAAGCGGAGAGCCCCGTTTGGAGTGAGGCTGCAAAGGGCATGCCAAAGGAAGTGTTCTGCTGTGCCAAGACTTGTGCTGCGCACGCTTTGTGCTTGGAGTGAGAAACAGGTTCCTTGGTGTTTTCTGCGAAACGCTTTAGCAGCCCGTTGGTGCTAGTATGGAGTCAGGGGATGGATGAAGCGGAGAGCCCCGTTTGGAGTGAGGCTGCAAAGGGCATGCCAAGAGAAGTGTTTTGCTGTGCCAAGACTCGTGCTGCGCACGCTTTGTGCTTGGAGTGAGAAACAGGTTCCTTGGTGTTTTCTGCGAAACGCTTTAGCAGCCCGTTGGTGCTAGTATGGAGTCAGGGGATGGATGAAGCGGAGAGCCCCGTTTGGAGTGAGGCTGCAAAGGGCATGCCAAAGGAAGTGTTTTGCTGTGCCAAGACTCGTGCTGCGCACGCTTTGTGCTTGGAGTGAGAAACAGGTTCCTTGGTGTTTTCTGCGAAACGCTTTAGCAGCCCGTTGGTGCTAGTATGGAGTCAGGGGATGGATGAAGCGGAGAGCCCCGTTTGGAGTGAGGCTGCAAAGGGCATGCCAAAGGAAGTGTTTTGCTGTGCCAAGACTCGTGCTGCGCACGCTTTGTGCTTGGAGTGAGAAACAGGTTCCTTGGTGTTTTCTGCGAAACGCTTTAGCAGCCCGTTGGTGCTAGTATGGAGTCAGGGGATGGATGAAGCGGAGAGCCCCGTTTGGAGTGAGGCTGCAAAGGGCATGCCAAGAGAAGTGTTTTGCTGTGCCAAGACTCGTGCTGCGCACGCTTTGTGCTTGGAGTGAGAAACAGGTTCCTTGGTGTTTTCTGCGAAACGCTTTAGCAGCCCGTTGGTGCTAGTATGGAGTCAGGGGATGGATGAAGCGGAGAGCCCCGTTTGGAGTGAGGCTGCAAAGGGCATGCCAAAGGAAGTGTTTTGCTGTGCCAAGACTCGTGCTGCGCACGCTTTGTGCTTGGAGTGAGAAACAGGTTCCTTGGTGTTTTCTGCGAAACGCTTTAGCAGCCCGTTGGTGCTAGTATGGAGTCAGGGGATGGATGAAGCGGAGAGCCCCGTTTGGAGTGAGGCTGCAAAGGGCATGCCAAAGGAAGTGTTTTGCTGTGCCAAGACTCGTGCTGCGCACGCTTTGTGCTTGGAGTGAGAAACAGGTTCCTTGGTGTTTTCTGCGAAACGCTTTAGCAGCCCGTTGGTGCTAGTATGGAGTCAGGGGATGGATGAAGCGGAGAGCCCCGTTTGGAGTGAGGCTGCAAAGGGCATGCCAAAGGAAGTGTTTTGCTGTGCCAAGACTCGTGCTGCGCACGCTTTGTGCTTGGAGTGAGAAACAGGTTCCTTGGTGTTTTCTGCGAAACGCTTTAGCAGCCCGTTGGTGCTAGTATGGAGTCAGGGGATGGATGAAGCGGAGAGCCCCGTTTGGAGTGAGGCTGCAAAGGGCATGCCAAAGGAAGTGTTTTGCTGTGCCAAGACTCGTGCTGCGCACGCTTTGTGCTTGGAGTGAGAAACAGGTTCCTTGGTGTTTTCTGCGAAACGCTTTAGCAGGCCGTTGGTGCTAGTATGGAGTCAGGGGATGGATGAAGCGGAGAGCCCCGTTTGGAGTGAGGCTGCAAAGGGCATGCCAAAGGAAGTGTTTTGCTGTGCCAAGACTCGTGCTGCGCACGCTTTGTGCTTGGAGTGAGAAACAGGTTCCTTGGTGTTTTCTGCGAAACGCTTTAGCAGCCCGTTGGTGCTAGTATGGAGTCAGGGGATGGATGAAGCGGAGAGCCCCGTTTGGAGTGAGGCTGCAAAGGGCATGCCAAAGGAAGTGTTTTGCTGTGCCAAGACTCGTGCTGCGCACGCTTTGTGCTTGGCGTGAGAAACAGGTTCCTTGGTGTTTTCTGCGAAACGCTTTAGCAGCCCGTTGGTGCTAGTATGGAGTCAGGGGATGGATGAAGCGGAGAGCCCCGTTTGGAGTGAGGCTGCAAAGGGCATGCCAAAGGAAGTGTTTTGCTGTGCCAAGACTCGTGCTGCGCACGCTTTGTGGTTGGAGTGAGAAACAGGTTCCTTGGTGTTTTCTGCGAAACGCTTTAGCAGCCCGTTGGTGCTAGTATGGAGTCAGGGGATGGATGAAGCGGAGAGCCCCGTTTGGAGTGAGGCTGCAAAGGGCATGCCAAGAGAAGTGTTTTGCTGTGCCAAGACTCGTGCTGCGCACGCTTTGTGCTTGGAGTGAGAAACAGGTTCCTTGGTGTTTTCTGCGAAACGCTTTAGCAGCCCGTTGGTGCTAGTATGGAGTCAGGGGATGGATGAAGCGGAGAGCCCCGTTTGGAGTGAGGCTGCAAAGGGCATGCCAAGAGAAGTGTTTTGCTGTGCCAAGACTCGTGCTGCGCACGCTTTGTGCTTGGAGTGAGAAACAGGTTCCTTGGTGTTTTCTGCGAAACGCTTTAGCAGCCCGTTGGTGCTAGTATGGAGTCAGGGGATGGATGAAGCGGAGAGCCCCGTTTGGAGTGAGGCTGCAAAGGGCATGCCAAAGGAAGTGTTTTGCTGTGCCAAGACTCGTGCTGCGCACGCTTTGTGCTTGGAGTGAGAAACAGGTTCCTTGGTGTTTTCTGCGAAACGCTTTAGCAGCCCGTTGGTGCTAGTATGGAGTCAGGGGATGGATGAAGCGGAGAGCCCCGTTTGGAGTGAGGCTGCAAAGGGCATGCCAAAGGAAGTGTTTTGCTGTGCCAAGACTCGTGCTGCGCACGCTTTGTGCTTGGAGTGAGAAACAGGTTCCTTGGTGTTTTCTGCGAAACGCTTGAGCAGCCCGTTGGTGCTAGTATGGAGTCAGGGGATGGATGAAGCGGAGAGCCCCGTTTGGAGTGAGGCTGCAAAGGGCATGCCAAAGGAAGTGTTTTGCTGTGCCAAGACTCGTGCTGCGCACGCTTTGTGCTTGGAGTGAGAAACAGGTTCCTTGGTGTTTTCTGCGAAACGCTTTAGCAGCCCGTTGGTGCTAGTATGGAGTCAGGGGATGGATGAAGCGGAGAGCCCCGTTTGGAGTGAGGCTGCAAAGGGCATGCCAAAGGAAGTGTTTTGCTGTGCCAAGACTCGTGCTGCGCACGCTTTGTGCTTGGAGTGAGAAACAGGTTCCTTGGTGTTTTCTGCGAAACGCTTTAGCAGCCCGTTGGTGCTAGTATGGAGTCAGGGGATGGATGAAGCGGAGAGCCCCGTTTGGAGTGAGGCTGCAAAGGGCATGCCAAAGGAAGTGTTTTGCTGTGCCAAGACTCGTGCTGCGCACGCTTTGTGGTTGGCGTGAGAAACAGGTTCCTTGGTGTTTTCTGCGAAACGCTTTAGCAGCCCGTTGGTGCTAGTATGGAGTCAGGGGATGGATGAAGCGGAGAGCCCCGTTTGGAGTGAGGCTGCAAAGGGCATGCCAAGAGAAGTGTTTTGCTGTGCCAAGACTCGTGCTGCGCACGCTTTGTGGTTGGAGTGAGAAACAGGTTCCTTGGTGTTTTCTGCGAAACGCTTTAGCAGCCCGTTGGTGCTAGTATGGAGTCAGGGGATGGATGAAGCGGAGAGCCCCATTTGGAGTGAGGCTGCAAAGGGCATGCCAAAGGAAGTGTTTTGCTGTGCCAAGACTCGTGCTGCGCACGCTTTGTGCTTGGAGTGAGAAACAGGTTCCTTGGTGTTTTCTGCGAAACGCTTTAGCAGCCCGTTGGTGCTAGTATGGAGTCAGGGGATGGATGAAGCGGAGAGCCCCGTTTGGAGTGAGGCTGCAAAGGGCATGCCAAAGGAAGTGTTTTGCTGTGCCAAGACTCGTGCTGCGCACGCTTTGTGCTTGGAGTGAGAAACAGGTTCCTTGGTGTTTTCTGCGAAACGCTTTAGCAGCCCGTTGGTGCTAGTATGGAGTCAGGGGATGGATGAAGCGGAGAGCCCCGTTTGGAGTGAGGCTGCAAAGGGCATGCCAAAGGAAGTGTTCTGCTGTGCCAAGACTCGTGCTGCGCACGCTTTGTGCTTGGAGCGAGAAACAGGTTCCTTGGTGTTTTCTGCGAAACGCTTTAGCAGCCCGTTGGTGCTAGTATGGAGTCAGGGGATGGATGAAGCGGAGAGCCCCGTTTGGAGTGAGGCTGCAAAGGGCATGCCAAAGGAAGTGTTTTGCTGTGCCAAGACTCGTGCTGCGCACGCTTTGTGCTTGGAGTGAGAAACAGGTTCCTTGGTGTTTTCTGCGAAACGCTTTAGCAGCCCGTTGGTGCTAGTATGGAGTCAGGGGATGGATGAAGCGGAGAGCCCCGTTTGGAGTGAGGCTGCAAAGGGCATGCCAAGAGAAGTGTTTTGCTGTGCCAAGACTCGTGCTGCGCACGCTTTGTGCTTGGCGTGAGAAACAGGTTCCTTGGTGTTTTCTGCGAAACGCTTTAGCAGCCCGTTGGTGCTAGTATGGAGTCAGGGGATGGATGAAGCGGAGAGCCCCGTTTGGAGTGAGGCTGCAAAGGGCATGCCAAGAGAAGTGTTTTGCTGTGCCAAGACTCGTGCTGCGCACGCTTTGTGCTTGGAGTGAGAAACAGGTTCCTTGGTGTTTTCTGCGAAACGCTTTAGCAGCCCGTTGGTGCTAGTATGGAGTCAGGGGATGGATGAAGCGGAGAGCCCCGTTTGGAGTGAGGCTGCAAAGGGCATGCCAAAGGAAGTGTTTTGCTGTGCCAAGACTTGTGCTGCGCACGCTTTGTGCTTGGAGTGAGAAACAGGTTCCTTGGTGTTTTCTGCGAAACGCTTTAGCAGCCCGTTGGTGCTAGTATGGAGTCAGGGGATGGATGAAGCGGAGAGCCCCGTTTGGAGTGAGGCTGCAAAGGGCATGCCAAGAGAAGTGTTTTGCTGTGCCAAGACTCGTGCTGCGCACGCTTTGTGCTTGGAGTGAGAAACAGGTTCCTTGGTGTTTTCTGCGAAACGCTTTAGCAGCCCGTTGGTGCTAGTATGGAGTCAGGGGATGGATGAAGCGGAGAGACCCGTTTGGAGTGAGGCTGCAAAGGGCATGCCAAAGGAAGTGTTCTGCTGTGCCAAGACTTGTGCTGCGCACGCTTTGTGGTTGGAGTGAGAAACAGGTTCCTTGGTGTTTTCTGCGAAACGCTTTAGCAGCCCGTTGGTGCTAGTATGGAGTCAGGGGATGGATGAAGCGGAGAGCCCCGTTTGGAGTGAGGCTGCAAAGGGCATGCCAAGAGAAGTGTTTTGCTGTGCCAAGACTCGTGCTGCGCACGCTTTGTGCTTGGAGTGAGAAACAGGTTCCTTGGTGTTTTCTGCGAAACGCTTTAGCAGGCCGTTGGTGCTAGTATGGAGTCAGGGGATGGATGAAGCGGAGAGCCCCGTTTGGAGTGAGGCTGCAAAGGGCATGCCAAAGGAAGTGTTTTGCTGTGCCAAGACTCGTGCTGCGCACGCTTTGTGCTTGGAGTGAGAAACAGGTTCCTTGGTGTTTTCTGCGAAACGCTTTAGCAGCCCGTTGGTGCTAGTATGGAGTCAGGGGATGGATGAAGCGGAGAGCCCTGTTTGGAGTGAGGCTGCAAAGGGCATGCCAAGAGAAGTGTTTTGCTGTGCCAAGACTCGTGCTGCGCACGCTTTGTGCTTGGAGTGAGAAACAGGTTCCTTGGTGTTTTCTGCGAAACGCTTTAGCAGCCCGTTGGTGCTAGTATGGAGTCAGGGGATGGATGAAGCGGAGAGCCCCGTTTGGAGTGAGGCTGCAAAGGGCATGCCAAAGGAAGTGTTTTGCTGTGCCAAGACTCGTGCTGCGCACGCTTTGTGGTTGGCGTGAGAAACAGGTTCCTTGGTGTTTTCTGCGAAACGCTTTAGCAGCCCGTTGGTGCTAGTATGGAGTCAGGGGATGGATGAAGCGGAGAGCCCCGTTTGGAGTGAGGCTGCAAAGGGCATGCCAAAGGAAGTGTTTTGCTGTGCCAAGACTCGTGCTGCGCACGCTTTGTGCTTGGAGTGAGAAACAGGTTCCTTGGTGTTTTCTGCGAAACGCTTTAGCAGCCCGTTGGTGCTAGTATGGAGTTAGGGGATGGATGAAGCGGAGAGCCCCGTTTGGAGAGAGGCTGCAAAGGGCATGCCAAAGGAAGTGTTTTGCTGTGCCAAGACTCGTGCTGCGCACGCTTTGTGCTTGGAGTGAGATACAGGTTCCTTGGTGTTTTCTGCGAAACGCTTTAGCAGCCCGTTGGTGCTAGTATGGAGTCAGGGGATGGATGAAGCGGAGAGCCCCGTTTGGACTGAGGCTGCAAAGGGCATGCCAAAGGAAGTGTTTTGCTGTGCCAAGACTCGTGCTGCGCACGCTTTGTGCTTGGAGTGAGAAACAGGTTCCTTGGTGTTTTCTGCGAAACGCTTTAGCAGCCCGTTGGTGCTAGTATGGAGTCAGGGGATGGATGAAGCGGAGAGCCCCGTTTGGAGTGAGGCTGCAAAGGGCATGCCAAAGGAAGTGTTTTGCTGTGCCAAGACTCGTGCTGCGCACGCTTTGTGCTTGGAGTGAGAAACAGGTTCCTTGGTGTTTTCTGCGAAACGCTTTAGCAGCCCGTTGGTGCTAGTATGGAGTCAGGGGATGGATGAAGCGGAGAGCCCCGTTTGGAGTGAGGCTGCAAAGGGCATGCCAAGAGAAGTGTTTTGCTGTGCCAAGACTCGTGCTGCGCACGCTTTGTGGTTGGAGTGAGAAACAGGTTCCTTGGTGTTTTCTGCGAAACGCTTTAGCAGCCCGTTGGTGCTAGTATGGAGTCAGGGGATGGATGAAGCGGAGAGCCCCGTTTGGAGTGAGGCTGCAAAGGGTATGCCAAGAGAAGTGTTTTGCTGTGCCAAGACTCGTGCTGCGCACGCTTTGTGCTTGGCGTGAGAAACAGGTTCCTTGGTGTTTTCTGCGAAACGCTTTAGCAGCCCGTTGGTGCTAGTATGGAGTCAGGGGATGGATGAAGCGGAGAGCCCCGTTTGGAGTGAGGCTGCAAAGGGCATGCCAAAGGAAGTGTTTTGCTGTGCCAAGACTCGTGCTGCGCACGCTTTGTGCTTGGAGTGAGAAACAGCTTCCTTGGTGTTTTCTGCGAAACGCTTTAGCAGCCCGTTGGTGCTAGTATGGAGTCAGGGGATGGATGAAGCGGAGAGCCCCGTTTGGAGAGAGGCTGCAAAGGGCATGCCAAAGGAAGTGTTTTGCTGTGCCAAGACTTGTGCTGCGCACGCTTTGTGCTTGGCGTGAGAAACAGGTTCCTTGGTGTTTTCTGCGAAACGCTTTAGCAGCCCGTTGGTGCTAGTATGGAGTCAGGGGATGGATGAAGCGGAGAGCCCCGTTTGGAGTGAGGCTGCAAAGGGCATGCCAAAGGAAGTGTTCTGCTGTGCCAAGACTCATGCTGCGCACGCTTTGTGGTTGGAGTGAGAAACAGGTTCCTTGGTGTTTTCTGCGAAACGCTTTAGCAGCCCGTTGGTGCTAGTATGGAGTCAGGGGATGGATGAAGCGGAGAGCCCCGTTTGGAGTGAGGCTGCAAAGGGCATGCCAAAGGAAGTGTTCTGCTGTGCCAAGACTTGTGCTGCGCACGCTTTGTGCTTGGAGTGAGAAACAGGTTCCTTGGTGTTTTCTGCGAAACGCTTTAGCAGCCCGTTGGTGCTAGTATGGAGTTAGGGGATGGATGAAGCGGAGAGCCCCGTTTGGAGAGAGGCTGCAAAGGGCATGCCAAAGGAAGTGTTTTGCTGTGCCAAGACTCGTGCTGCGCACGCTTTGTGCTTGGAGTGAGATACAGGTTCCTTGGTGTTTTCTGCGAAACGCTTTAGCAGCCCGTTGGTGCTAGTATGGAGTCAGGGGATGGATGAAGCGGAGAGCCCCGTTTGGACTGAGGCTGCAAAGGGCATGCCAAAGGAAGTGTTTTGCTGTGCCAAGACTCGTGCTGCGCACGCTTTGTGCTTGGAGTGAGAAACAGGTTCCTTGGTGTTTTCTGCGAAACGCTTTAGCAGCCCGTTGGTGCTAGTATGGAGTCAGGGGATGGATGAAGCGGAGAGCCCCGTTTGGAGTGAGGCTGCAAAGGGCATGCCAAAGGAAGTGTTTTGCTGTGCCAAGACTCGTGCTGCGCACGCTTTGTGCTTGGAGTGAGAAACAGGTTCCTTGGTGTTTTCTGCGAAACGCTTTAGCAGCCCGTTGGTGCTAGTATGGAGTCAGGGGATGGATGAAGCGGAGAGCCCCGTTTGGAGTGAGGCTGCAAAGGGCATGCCAAGAGAAGTGTTTTGCTGTGCCAAGACTCGTGCTGCGCACGCTTTGTGGTTGGAGTGAGAAACAGGTTCCTTGGTGTTTTCTGCGAAACGCTTTAGCAGCCCGTTGGTGCTAGTATGGAGTCAGGGGATGGATGAAGCGGAGAGCCCCGTTTGGAGTGAGGCTGCAAAGGGTATGCCAAGAGAAGTGTTTTGCTGTGCCAAGACTCGTGCTGCGCACGCTTTGTGCTTGGCGTGAGAAACAGGTTCCTTGGTGTTTTCTGCGAAACGCTTTAGCAGCCCGTTGGTGCTAGTATGGAGTCAGGGGATGGATGAAGCGGAGAGCCCCGTTTGGAGTGAGGCTGCAAAGGGCATGCCAAAGGAAGTGTTTTGCTGTGCCAAGACTCGTGCTGCGCACGCTTTGTGCTTGGAGTGAGAAACAGCTTCCTTGGTGTTTTCTGCGAAACGCTTTAGCAGCCCGTTGGTGCTAGTATGGAGTCAGGGGATGGATGAAGCGGAGAGCCCCGTTTGGAGAGAGGCTGCAAAGGGCATGCCAAAGGAAGTGTTTTGCTGTGCCAAGACTTGTGCTGCGCACGCTTTGTGCTTGGCGTGAGAAACAGGTTCCTTGGTGTTTTCTGCGAAACGCTTTAGCAGCCCGTTGGTGCTAGTATGGAGTCAGGGGATGGATGAAGCGGAGAGCCCCGTTTGGAGTGAGGCTGCAAAGGGCATGCCAAAGGAAGTGTTCTGCTGTGCCAAGACTCATGCTGCGCACGCTTTGTGGTTGGAGTGAGAAACAGGTTCCTTGGTGTTTTCTGCGAAACGCTTTAGCAGCCCGTTGGTGCTAGTATGGAGTCAGGGGATGGATGAAGCGGAGAGCCCCGTTTGGAGTGAGGCTGCAAAGGGCATGCCAAAGGAAGTGTTCTGCTGTGCCAAGACTTGTGCTGCGCACGCTTTGTGCTTGGAGTGAGAAACAGGTTCCTTGGTGTTTTCTGCGAAACGCTTTAGCAGCCCGTTGGTGCTAGTATGGAGTCAGGGGATGGATGAAGCGGAGAGCCCCGTTTGGAGTGAGGCTGCAAAGGGCATGCCAAAGGAAGTGTTCTGCTGTGCCAAGACTCATGCTGCGCACGCTTTGTGGTTGGAGTGAGAAACAGGTTCCTTGGTGTTTTCTGCGAAACGCTTTAGCAGCCCGTTGGTGCTAGTATGGAGTCAGGGGATGGATGAAGCGGAGAGCCCCGTTTGGAGTGAGGCTGCAAAGGGCATGCCAAAGGAAGTGTTCTGCTGTGCCAAGACTTGTGCTGCGCACGCTTTGTGCTTGGAGTGAGAAACAGGTTCCTTGGTGTTTTCTGCGAAACGCTTTAGCAGCCCGTTGGTGCTAGTATGGAGTCAGGGGATGGATGAAGCGGAGAGCCCCGTTTGGAGTGAGGCTGCAAAGGGCATGCCAAGAGAAGTGTTTTGCTGTGCCAAGACTCGTGCTGCGCACGCTTTGTGCTTGGAGTGAGAAACAGGTTCCTTGGTGTTTTCTGCGAAACGCTTTAGCAGCCCGTTGGTGCTAGTATGGAGTCAGGGGATGGATGAAGCGGAGAGCCCCGTTTGGAGTGAGGCTGCAAAGGGCATGCCAAAGGAAGTGTTTTGCTGTGCCAAGACTCGTGCTGCGCACGCTTTGTGCTTGGAGTGAGAAACAGGTTCCTTGGTGTTTTCTGCGAAACGCTTTAGCAGCCCGTTGGTGCTAGTATGGAGTCAGGGGATGGATGAAGCGGAGAGCCCTGTTTGGAGTGAGGCTGCAAAGGGCATGCCAAGAGAAGTGTTTTGCTGTGCCAAGACTCGTGCTGCGCACGCTTTGTGGTTGGAGTGAGAAACAGGTTCCTTGGTGTTTTCTGCGAAACGCTTTAGCAGCCCGTTGGTGCTAGTATGGAGTCAGGGGATGGATGAAGCGGAGAGCCCCGTTTGGAGTGAGGCTGCAAAGGGCATGCCAAAGGAAGTGTTTTGCTGTGCCAAGACTCGTGCTGCGCACGCTTTGTGGTTGGCGTGAGAAACAGGTTCCTTGGTGTTTTCTGCGAAACGCTTTAGCAGCCCGTTGGTGCTAGTATGGAGTCAGGGGATGGATGAAGCGGAGAGCCCCGTTTGGAGTGAGGCTGCAAAGGGCATGCCAAGAGAAGTGTTTTGCTGTGCCAAGACTCGTGCTGCGCACGCTTTGTGGTTGGAGTGAGAAACAGGTTCCTTGGTGTTTTCTGCGAAACGCTTTAGCAGCCCGTTGGTGCTAGTATGGAGTCAGGGGATGGATGAAGCGGAGAGCCCCGTTTGGAGTGAGGCTGCAAAGGGCATGCCAAAGGAAGTGTTTTGCTGTGCCAAGACTCGTGCTGCGCACGCTTTGTGGTTGGCGTGAGAAACAGGTTCCTTGGTGTTTTCTGCGAAACGCTTTAGCAGCCCGTTGGTGCTAGTATGGAGTCAGGGGATGGATGAAGCGGAGAGCCCCGTTTGGAGTGAGGCTGCAAAGGGCATGCCAAAGGAAGTGTTTTGCTGTGCCAAGACTCGTGCTGCGCACGCTTTGTGCTTGGAGTGAGAAACAGGTTCCTTGGTGTTTTCTGCGAAACGCTTTAGCAGCCCGTTGGTGCTAGTATGGAGTCAGGGGATGGATGAAGCGGAGAGCCCCGTTTGGAGAGAGGCTGCAAAGGGCATGCCAAAGGAAGTGTTCTGCTGTGCCAAGACTCGTGCTGCGCACGCTTTGTGCTTGGAGTGAGAAACAGGTTCCTTGGTGTTTTCTGCGAAACGCTTTAGCAGCCCGTTGGTGCTAGTATGGAGTCAGGGGATGGATGAAGCGGAGAGCCCCGTTTGGAGTGAGGCTGCAAAGGGCATGCCAAAGGAAGTGTTTTGCTGTGCCAAGACTCGTGCTGCGCACGCTTTGTGCTTGGAGTGAGAAACAGGTTCCTTGGTGTTTTCTGCGAAACGCTTTAGCAGCCCGTTGGTGCTAGTATGGAGTCAGGGGATGGATGAAGTGGAGAGCCCCGTTTGGAGTGAGGCTGCAAAGGGCATGCCAAAGGAAGTGTTTTGCTGTGCCAAGACTCGTGCTGCGCACGCTTTGTGCTTGGAGTGAGAAACAGGTTCCTTGGTGTTTTCTGCGAAACGCTTTAGCAGCCCGTTGGTGCTAGTATGGAGTCAGGGGATGGATGAAGCGGAGAGCCCCGTTTGGAGTGAGGCTGCAAAGGGCATGCCAAGAGAAGTGTTTTGCTGTGCCAAGACTCGTGCTGCGCACGCTTTGTGCTTGGAGTGAGAAACAGGTTCCTTGGTGTTTTCTGCGAAACGCTTTAGCAGCCCGTTGGTGCTAGTATGGAGTCAGGGGATGGATGAAGCGGAGAGCCCCGTTTGGAGTGAGGCTGCAAAGGGCATGCCAAGAGAAGTGTTTTGTTGTGCCAAGACTCGTGCTGCGCACGCTTTGTGCTTGGAGTGAGAAACAGGTTCCTTGGTGTTTTCTGCGAAACGCTTTAGCAGCCCGTTGGTGCTAGTATGGAGTCAGGGGATGGATGAAGCGGAGAGCCCCGTTTGGAGTGAGGCTGCAAAGGGCATGCCAAGAGAAGTGTTTTGCTGTGCCAAGACTCGTGCTGCGCACGCTTTGTGGTTGGAGTGAGAAACAGGTTCCTTGGTGTTTTCTGCGAAACGCTTTAGCAGCCCGTTGGTGCTAGTATGGAGTCAGGGGATGGATGAAGCGGAGAGCCCCGTTTGGAGTGAGGCTGCAAAGGGCATGCCAAAGGAAGTGTTTTGCTGTGCCAAGACTCGTGCTGCGCACGCTTTGTGCTTGGAGTGAGAAACAGGTTCCTTGGTATTTTTTGCGAAACGCTTTAGCAGCCCGTTGGTGCTAGTATGGAGTCAGGGGATGGATGAAGCGGAGAGCCCCGTTTGGAGTGAGGCTGCAAAGGGCATGCCAAAGGAAGTGTTTTGCTGTGCCAAGACTCATGCTGCGCACGCTTTGTGCTTGGAGTGAGAAACAGGTTCCTTGGTGTTTTCTGCGAAACGCTTTAGCAGCCCGTTGGTGCTAGTATGGAGTCAGGGGATGGATGAAGCGGAGAGCCCCGTTTGGAGTGAGGCTGCAAAGGGCATGCCAAAGGAAGTGTTTTGCTGTGCCAAGACTCGTGCTGCGCACGCTTCGTGCTTGGAGTGAGAAACAGGTTCCTTGGTGTTTTCTGCGAAACGCTTTAGCAGCCCGTTGGTGCTAGTATGGAGTCAGGGGATGGATGAAGCGGAGAGCCCCGTTTGGAGAGAGGCTGCAAAGGGCATGCCAAAGGAAGTGTTTTGCTGTGCCAAGACTCGTGCTGCGCACGCTTTGTGCTTGGAGTGAGAAACAGGTTTGTTGGTGTTTTCTGCGAAACGCTTTAGCAGCCCGTTGGTGCTAGTATGGAGTCAGGGGATGGATGAAGCGGAGAGCCCTGTTTGGAGTGAGGCTGCAAAGGGCATGCCAAAGGAAGTGTTTTGCTGTGCCAAGACTCGTGCTGCGCACGCTTTGTGCTTGGAGTGAGAAACAGGTTCCTTGGTGTTTTCTGCGAAACGCTTTAGCAGCCCGTTGGTGCTAGTATGGAGTCAGGGGATGGATGAAGCGGAGAGCCCCGTTTGGAGTGAGGCTGCAAAGGGCATGCCAAAGGAAGTGTTCTGCTGTGCCAAGACTCATGCTGCGCACGCTTTGTGGTTGGAGTGAGAAACAGGTTCCTTGGTGTTTTCTGCGAAACGCTTTAGCAGCCCGTTGGTGCTAGTATGGAGTCAGGGGATGGATGAAGCGGAGAGCCCCGTTTGGAGTGAGGCTGCAAAGGGCATGCCAAAGGAAGTGTTCTGCTGTGCCAAGACTCGTGCTGCGCACGCTTTGTGCTTGGAGTGAGAAACAGGTTCCTTGGTGTTTTCTGCGAAACGCTTTAGCAGCCCGTTGGTGCTAGTATGGAGTCAGGGGATGGATGAAGCGGAGAGCCCCGTTTGGAGTGAGGCTGCAAAGGGCATGCCAAAGGAAGTGTTTTGCTGTGCCAAGACTTGTGCTGCGCACGCTTTGTGCTTGGAGTGAGAAACAGGTTCCTTGGTGTTTTCTGCGAAACGCTTTAGCAGCCCGTTGGTGCTAGTATGGAGTCAGGGGATGGATGAAGCGGAGAGCCCCGTTTGGAGTGAGGCTGCAAAGGGCATGCCAAAGGAAGTGTTTTGCTGTGCCAAGACTCGTGCTGCGCACGCTTTGTGCTTGGAGTGAGAAACAGGTTCCTTGGTGTTTTCTGCGAAACGCTTTAGCAGCCCGTTGGTGCTAGTATGGAGTCAGGGGATGGATGAAGCGGAGAGCCCTGTTTGGAGTGAGACTGCAAAGGGCATGCCAAGAGAAGTGTTTTGCTGTGCCAAGACTCGTGCTGCGCACGCTTTGTGGTTGGAGTGAGAAACAGGTTCCTTGGTGTTTTCTGCGAAACGCTTTAGCAGCCCGTTGGTGCTAGTATGGAGTCAGGGGATGGATGAAGCGGAGAGCCCCGTTTGGAGTGAGGCTGCAAAGGGCATGCCAAGAGAAGTGTTTTGCTGTGCCAAGACTCGTGTTGCACACGCTTTGTGCTTGGAGTGAGAAACAGGTTCCTTGGTGTTTTCTGCGAAACGCTTTAGCAGCCCGTTGGTGCTAGTATGGAGTCAGGGGATGGATGAAGCGGAGAGCCCCGTTTGGAGTGAGGCTGCAAAGGGCATGCCAAAGGAAGTGTTTTGCTGTGCCAAGACTCGTGCTGCGCACGCTTTGTGGTTGGCGTGAGAAACAGGTTCCTTGGTGTTTTCTGCGAAACGCTTTAGCAGCCCGTTGGTGCTAGTATGGAGTCAGGGGATGGATGAAGCGGAGAGCCCCGTTTGGAGTGAGGCTGCAAAGGGCATGCCAAAGGAAGTGTTTTGCTGTGCCAAGACTTGTGCTGCGCACGCTTTGTGCTTGGAGTGAGAAACAGGTTCCTTGGTGTTTTCTGCGAAACGCTTTAGCAGCCCGTTGGTGCTAGTATGGAGTCAGGGGATGGATGAAGCGGAGAGCCCCGTTTGGAGTGAGGCTGCAAAGGGTATGCCAAGAGAAGTGTTTTGCTGTGCCAAGACTCGTGCTGCGCACGCTTTGTGCTTGGCGTGAGAAACAGGTTCCTTGGTGTTTTCTGCGAAACGCTTTAGCAGCCCGTTGGTGCTAGTATGGAGTCAGGGGATGGATGAAGCGGAGAGCCCCGTTTGGAGTGAGGCTGCAAAGGGCATGCCAAAGGAAGTGTTTTGCTGTGCCAAGACTTGTGCTGCGCACGCTTTGTGCTTGGAGTGAGAAACAGGTTCCTTGGTGTTTTCTGCGAAACGCTTTAGCAGCCCGTTGGTGCTAGTATGGAGTCAGGGGATGGATGAAGCGGAGAGCCCCGTTTGGAGAGAGGCTGCAAAGGGCATGCCAAAGGAAGTGTTTTGCTGTGCCAAGACTTGTGCTGCGCACGCTTTGTGCTTGGCGTGAGAAACAGGTTCCTTGGTGTTTTCTGCGAAACGCTTTAGCAGCCCGTTGGTGCTAGTATGGAGTCAGGGGATGGATGAAGCGGAGAGCCCCGTTTGGAGAGAGGCTGCAAAGGGCATGCCAAAGGAAGTGTTTTGCTGTGCCAAGACTCATGCTGCGCACGCTTTGTGCTTGGAGTGAGAAACAGGTTCCTTGGTGTTTTCTGCGAAACGCTTTAGCAGCCCGTTGGTGCTAGTATGGAGTCAGGGGATGGATGAAGCGGAGAGCCCTGTTTGGAGTGAGGCTGCAAAGGGCATGCCAAGAGAAATGTTTTGCTGTGCCAAGACTCGTGCTGCGCACGCTTTGTGCTTGGAGTGAGAAACAGGTTCCTTGGTGTTTTCTGCGAAACGCTTTAGCAGCCCGTTGGTGCTAGTATGGAGTCAGGGGATGGATGAAGCGGAGAGCCCCGTTTGGAGTGAGGCTGCAAAGGGCATGCCAAAGGAAGTGTTCTGCTGTGCCAAGACTCATGCTGCGCACGCTTTGTGGTTGGAGTGAGAAACAGGTTCCTTGGTGTTTTCTGCGAAACGCTTTAGCAGCCCGTTGGTGCTAGTATGGAGTCAGGGGATGGATGAAGCGGAGAGCCCCGTTTGGAGTGAGGCTGCAAAGGGCATGCCAAAGGAAGTGTTCTGCTGTGCCAAGACTCGTGCTGCGCATGCTTTGTGCTTGGAGTGAGAAACAGGTTCCTTGGTGTTTTCTGCGAAACGCTTTAGCAGCCCGTTGGTGCTAGTATGGAGTCAGGGGATGGATGAAGCGGAGAGCCCCGTTTGGAGTGAGGCTGCAAAGGGCATGCCAAAGGAAGTGTTTTGCTGTGCCAAGACTCGTGCTGCGCACGCTTTGTGGTTGGAGTGAGAAACAGGTTCCTTGGTGTTTTCTGCGAAACGCTTTAGCAGCCCGTTGGTGCTAGTATGGAGTCAGGGGATGGATGAAGCGGAGAGCCCCGTTTGGAGTGAGGCTGCAAAGGGCATGCCAAAGGAAGTGTTTTGCTGTGCCAAGACTCGTCCTGCGCACGCTTTGTGCTTGGAGTGAGAAACAGGTTCCTTGGTGTTTTCTGCGAAACGCTTTAGCAGCCCGTTGGTGCTAGTATGGAGTCAGGGGATGGATGAAGCGGAGAGCCCCGTTTGGAGTGAGGCTGCAAAGGGCATGCCAAAGGAAGTGTTTTGCTGTGCCAAGACTCGTGCTGCGCACGCTTTGTGCTTGGAGTGAGAAACAGGTTCCTTGGTGTTTTCTGCGAAACGCTTTAGCAGCCCGTTGGTGCTAGTATGGAGTCAGGGGATGGATGAAGCGGAGAGCCCCGTTTGGAGTGAGGCTGCAAAGGGCATGCCAAAGGAAGTGTTTTGCTGTGCCAAGACTCGTCCTGCGCACGCTTTGTGCTTGGAGTGAGAAACAGGTTCCTTGGTGTTTTCTGCGAAACGCTTTAGCAGCCCGTTGGTGCTAGTATGGAGTCAGGGGATGGATGAAGCGGAGAGCCCCGTTTGGAGTGAGGCTGCAAAGGGCATGCCAAAGGAAGTGTTTTGCTGTGCCAAGACTCGTGCTGCGCACGCTTTGTGCTTGGAGTGAGAAACAGGTTCCTTGGTGTTTTCTGCGAAACGCTTTAGCAGCCCGTTGGTGCTAGTATGGAGTCAGGGGATGGATGAAGCGGAGAGCCCCGTTTGGAGTGAGGCTGCAAAGGGCATGCCAAAGGAAGTGTTTTGCTGTGCCAAGACTCGTGCTGCGCACGCTTTGTGCTTGGAGTGAGAAACAGGTTCCTTGGTGTTTTCTGCGAAACGCTTTAGCAGCCCGTTGGTGCTAGTATGGAGTCAGGGGATGGATGAAGCGGAGAGCCCCGTTTGGAGTGAGGCTGCAAAGGGCATGCCAAAGGAAGTGTTTTGCTGTGCCAAGACTCGTGCTGCGCACGCTTTGTGCTTGGAGTGAGAAACAGGTTCCTTGGTGTTTTCTGCGAAACGCTTTAGCAGCCCGTTGGTGCTAGTATGGAGTCAGGGGATGGATGAAGCGGAGAGCCCCGTTTGGAGTGAGGCTGCAAAGGGCATGCCAAGAGAAGTGTTTTGCTGTGCCAAGACTCGTGCTGCGCACGCTTTGTGGTTGGAGTGAGAAACAGGTTCCTTGGTGTTTTCTGCGAAACGCTTTAGCAGCCCGTTGGTGCTAGTATGGAGTCAGGGGATGGATGAAGCGGAGAGCCCCGTTTGGAGTGAGGCTGCAAAGGGCATGCCAAGAGAAGTGTTTTGCTGTGCCAAGACTCGTGCTGCGCACGCTTTGTGCTTGGAGTGAGAAACAGGTTCCTTGGTGTTTTCTGCGAAACGCTTTAGCAGGCCGTTGGTGCTAGTATGGAGTCAGGGGATGGATGAAGCGGAGAGCCCCGTTTGGAGTGAGGCTGCAAAGGGCATGCCAAAGGAAGTGTTTTGCTGTGCCAAGACTCGTGCTGCGCACGCTTTGTGCTTGGAGTGAGAAACAGGTTCCTTGGTGTTTTCTGCGAAACGCTTTAGCAGCCCGTTGGTGCTAGTATGGAGTCAGGGGATGGATGAAGCGGAGAGCCCCGTTTGGAGTGAGGCTGCAAAGGGCATGCCAAAGGAAGTGTTTTGCTGTGCCAAGACTCGTGCTGCGCACGCTTTGTGCTTGGAGTGAGAAACAGGTTCCTTGGTGTTTTCTGCGAAACGCTTTAGCAGCCCGTTGGTGCTAGTATGGAGTCAGGGGATGGATGAAGCGGAGAGCCCCGTTTGGAGTGAGGCTGCAAAGGGCATGCCAAAGGAAGTGTTTTGCTGTGCCAAGACTCGTGCTGCGCACGCTTTGTGCTTGGAGTGAGAAACAGGTTCCTTGGTGTTTTCTGCGAAACGCTTTAGCAGCCCGTTGGTGCTAGTATGGAGTCAGGGGATGGATGAAGCGGAGAGCCCCGTTTGGAGTGAGGCTGCAAAGGGCATGCCAAAGGAAGTGTTTTGCTGTGCCAAGACTCGTGCTGCGCACGCTTTGTGCTTGGAGTGAGAAACAGGTTCCTTGGTGTTTTCTGCGAAACGCTTTAGCAGCCCGTTGGTGCTAGTATGGAGTCAGGGGATGGATGAAGCGGAGAGCCCCGTTTGGAGTGAGGCTGCAAAGGGCATGCCAAAGGAAGTGTTTTGCTGTGCCAAGACTCGTGCTGCGCACGCTTTGTGCTTGGAGTGAGAAACAGGTTCCTTGGTGTTTTCTGCGAAACGCTTTAGCAGCCCGTTGGTGCTAGTATGGAGTCAGGGGATGGATGAAGCGGAGAGCCCCGTTTGGAGTGAGGCTGCAAAGGGCATGCCAAAGGAAGTGTTTTGCTGTGCCAAGACTCGTGCTGCGCACGCTTTGTGCTTGGAGTGAGAAACAGGTTCCTTGGTGTTTTCTGCGAAACGCTTTAGCAGCCCGTTGGTGCTAGTATGGAGTCAGGGGATGGATGAAGCGGAGAGCCCCGTTTGGACTGAGGCTGCAAAGGGCATGCCAAAGGAAGTGTTTTGCTGTGCCAAGACTCGTGCTGCGCACGCTTTGTGCTTGGAGTGAGAAACAGGTTCCTTGGTGTTTTCTGCGAAACGCTTTAGCAGCCCGTTGGTGCTAGTATGGAGTCAGGGGATGGATGAAGCGGAGAGCCCCGTTTGGAGTGAGGCTGCAAAGGGCATGCCAAAGGAAGTGTTTTGCTGTGCCAAGACTCGTGCTGCGCACGCTTTGTGCTTGGAGTGAGAAACAGGTTCCTTGGTGTTTTCTGCGAAACGCTTTAGCAGCCCGTTGGTGCTAGTATGGAGTCAGGGGATGGATGAAGCGGAGAGCCCCGTTTGGAGTGAGGCTGCAAAGGGCATGCCAAAGGAAGTGTTTTGCTGTGCCAAGACTCGTGCTGCGCACGCTTTGTGCTTGGAGTGAGAAACAGGTTCCTTGGTGTTTTCTGCGAAACGCTTTAGCAGCCCGTTGGTGCTAGTATGGAGTCAGGGGATGGATGAAGCGGAGAGCCCCGTTTGGAGTGAGGCTGCAAAGGGCATGCCAAAGGAAGTGTTTTGCTGTGCCAAGACTCGTGCTGCGCACGCTTTGTGCTTGGAGTGAGAAACAGGTTCCTTGGTGTTTTCTGCGAAACGCTTTAGCAGCCCGTTGGTGCTAGTATGGAGTCAGGGGATGGATGAAGCGGAGAGCCCCGTTTGGAGTGAGGCTGCAAAGGGCATGCCAAAGGAAGTGTTTTGCTGTGCCAAGACTCGTGCTGCGCACGCTTTGTGCTTGGAGTGAGAAACAGGTTCCTTGGTGTTTTCTGCGAAACGCTTTAGCAGCCCGTTGGTGCTAGTATGGAGTCAGGGGATGGA
>NW_028290251.1:0-23435 GCF_059628265.1 Tinamus guttatus | reverse complement strand
ACGGTTCATCCAGTACCCGCTCCAGCTTCAATAGTGGATGAGGCTAGTAGGAGTAGAAATGATGGTGGTAGGAGTCAGAAGCTTATGTTGTTCATTCGGGGGAAGGCCATATCAGGGGCTCCAATTATAAGTGGAACTAATCAGTTCCCAAAGCCGCCAATTATTACTGGTATAACTATGAAGAAAATTATAACGAAGGCATGGGCTGTTACGATGACGTTGTAAATTTGGTCATCACCTAGTAAAGTGCCTGGTTGGCCAAGTTCAGCGCGGATTAGTAGGCTTAGGGCTGTGCCTACTATACCTGCTCATGCACCAAAAATAAGGTACAATGTACCGATATCTTTATGGTTTGTTGAGAATAATCATCGATTGATAAAGGTCACAGGTAAGATGGCTGAGAGATTAGGCGTTAGGCTGTAGTCCTTTTTACAGAGGTTCAAGTCCTCTTCTTATCGGCTTTGTAGTGAAGTTCATGTTGGGTTGCAAACCCATCGATGTGCAATAGAAGTGCACCGAAGCCTGGTAGGCAGAAGCCTGTTGGATGGGGCACTTAGCTGTTAACTAAGGGGTTGTGGGATCAAAGCCCACCTGTCTAGTGAGGCTTTAGCTTAATAAAAGCGTCCGATTTGCATTCGGGAGATACAGGTTAATGTCCTGTTGGCTTTAGCAGAAACTAAGAGGATTTAACTCTTATTTAAAGCTTTGAAGGCCTTTGGTTTATCTATTATCCTAAGTTTCTAGAACAAGGAGAAGATTATGGGGGATAGGGGGATGAGGGTGATGCAGAGAGAAGTAAGAATTGCGGTGGGGGTATGGGAGGCTTTATTAATATATCATAATTTTATGTAATTAGAGGAGTTCGGGGCCAGAGTAATTGTGGAATGATATGTTAGGCGTAAGTAGAAGAATAATCCCAGGAGCGAGAGTATGGAGATGACAATGGCTGTGGGTGTCATTTCTGAATAGTTAATTCTTGGAGGATTATTCATTTGGGTAAGAAGCCCAATAGTGGGGGGAGTCCCGCTAGGGATAGGAGAGTTAGTATTAGGCTGGTATTCAGTGCTGGAGCTTTGGTCCATGAGGTTATTAGTATGGAGAGATTTGTAGCTTTGGTTATATTTAATGAGAGGAATACAGGCGTTGTTATGATTATATATAAGTAGAAGGTTAAGATGGCAAGGTTGGGGTTATAGATGATGATTGTAGTAGTTCAGCCAAGGTGGGAGATAGAGGAGAAGGCTAGGATTTTTCGGGTTTGGGTTTGATTTAATCCCATTCATCCGCCGATCATTGTGGAGGCAATAGCTATAGTTATGATGATGGTAGGGTTTAGTGAGGGTGCGATAAGGATTAGGATTGTTAGTGGTGGGAGTTTGATTATTGTCGATAGTAGAAGAGCAGTGATTAGTGAGGTTCCTTGTAGTACTTCTGGGAACCAAAAGTGGAAGGGTACTAGACCCAGTTTTATGGCGATAGAGGGCTGTCAGTAATAAGGAGGATGTGGGATTGGTTAATTGGGTAATGTCTCATTGACCAGTGTCTCAGGCATTAATTATACTGGAGAATAGTATTAGGGCAGAAGCTGAGGCTTGGACCAAAAAGTATTTGATGGAGGCTTCTACAGCTCGTGGGTGGTGGGATTTGGAGATTAGGGGAATGGTAGCGAGAGTGTTGATTTCTAGTCCAGTTCAAGCTAGGATTCAGTGGCTGCTGGACATAGTAATAGTGGATCCCAGGGTAATGCTGGCCAGTGAAATTAGCTTGGTGTGAGGGTACATTAGTAAAGGAGGGAGTTAAACCATCGTTTTCGGGGTATGGGCCCGATAGCTTAGTTAGCTGACTTTACTAGGAAATAATATAGAGGAAGTATGGGGAGTTTTGATCTCCTTTGTGTAGGTTCGATCCTGCTTTTCTAATTAGCTAAGGAAATGAGAGGATTGGTAGACCTCTATGTTCACTTTATCATAGTGACCCTTAGGTTCAGGCACATTTCCATGGGTAGGTATTGCATCTTAGGCATGGGGTAGGCCTGCGAATGAAATTGGTATACTTGTATGTCAGAGGCAAAAGGCTAGGGTAAGGGGTAGGAATTTTTTCATAGTAGATGTATTAATTGATCATAGCGGAATCGTGGGTAAGAAGCTCGTACTCATAAGAATCCTGAGGTTAAAAGTAGAGTTTTTACGGCTAGGATTATGGGGAAAAGCTGGTAGGGTAGGCTTAGTGAACTAGGATTGATGAATAGGATTGTGGTTATGGCATTTATTAATATAATGTTAGCATATTCTGCTAGGAAGAATAGGGCAAATGGGCCAGCAGAGTATTCAACGTTAAACCCTGAGACTAGTTCTGATTCTCCTTCTGTCAGGTCGAAAGGGGCTCGATTGGTTTCTGCAAGTGTAGAGATATACCATATTATTGTTAAGGTCAGGTAGCAAAGATAAGGTATAGGGGTTCTTGAGTTGTTGCTAGGGTGTTGAGGGTATAGTTTCCGCTTAGGGTGATGATTGATAATAAGATAATTGCTAGGGTTACTTCATAAGAGATTGTTTGTGCTACAGCTCGTAGGGCACCAATTAGAGCGTATTTTGAGTTAGAAGCTCAGCCTGATCATAGAATAGAGTATACGGCTAAACTTGATATAGAGAGTAGAAATAATAGTCCAAGGTTTATGTCTGAGAGTGGGAATGGAATGGGTAGGGGAATTCAGATGGTGAGAGCTAGGAGCAGAGCTAGAATTGGGGTTATTGTGAATAAAAGAGGGGAAGATGTTGAAGGACGAACGGGTTCTTTGATGAAGAGTTTAACTCCATCTGCGATGGGTTGAAGTAATCCAAATGGGCCAACAATATTAGGCCCCTTTCGGGCTTGTATGTAGCTTAAGATTTTTCGTTCAAGTAATGTAAGAAATGCCACTGCAATGAGAATAGGAATAACATATGATAGGGATATGAGCAAATAATTTACAGTGTACATGGTGTGTGCAGCTAGAGAGAGGATTTGAACCTCTGGATAAAGGGCTTAAGCCTTTTGCATTTGCCAAGCTCTGCCACGCTAGCTATCCTTTATCTAGGATGTTCGGTGGTTTGATTCATTCTTATTAGTTCAGTTGTGTTCACTAATTAGAAGGGGGGCATGTCAGTGAACATAGGCCCCACTGCCCCGGTCCTTTCGTACTAGGGGAAGTAAAAGCATAGATAGAAACCGACCTGGATTGCTCCGGTCTGAACTCAGATCACGTAGGACTGTTAATCGTTGAACAAACGAACCCTTAATAGCGGCTGCACCATTAGGTTGTCCTGATCCAACATCGAGGTCGTAAACCTCCTTGTCGATAGGGGCTCTTGAAGGAGATTGCGCTGTTATCCCTGGGGTAGCTTGGTTCATTGGTCAATTATATTGGGTCTGATTACTATTAGTACTTTGAGGGGTATAATCTAGGTTAAGATTATGTGATCTTATTTTTTGGAGGCTAAGTCTATACTCCAAGGTCGCCCCAACCAAAAAATTAGGACCATTGAGTGCAAGAGGGTGGGCCTTGAAGGTTTAGAGAGTGGTGGCATTGGTCTAGAATTTTTAAGTTCCACAGGGTCTTCTCGTCTTATGATGATATTCCTGCTTTTGCACAGGGAGATCAATTTCATTGATTATCTGCAAGAGACAGTTAAGACCTCGTTTAGCCATTCATACAGGTCTCGATTTATGAGACAATTGATTGCGCTACCTTCGCACGGTTAGGATACCGCGGCCGTTAAACCTTAGTCACTGGGCAGGCATCACCTTCAATACTTGTGTAAGCTGAAGGCTATGTTTTTGGTAAACAGTCGGGCCTTGGGCTTGCCGAGTTCCTTTTGCAGATTTAAATCTTTCTGGGGGCGCTCCAGGGTAGGTGTAACAGGTTAGTTAAATATTCGGTCTTGTGGAGTTGTGGTATAAGTCGTACTGTTAATAATAGTTTAGTATGTAAGCTTGCGCCTAGAGAGGGGGGTCCCCTTCAAATTACTCATTTTAGCATGAATTCTCCTATGGTCATAGGTTGGTCTGCTAGTGGTGAGGGATTCACGGTGTTTTTGGTATTTTTGGAGATATGAGCTTTAACGCACTCTTGATTGATGGCTGCTTGAAGGCCTACATGTAAAAGGAGTAGTTTGTATTATCCTCTGGTTTAGGTTGTGTCCTGATTTAAAGGAGCTGTACCTCCTTTAAATTACTCCTAAATATCTCATTGTAGTAATTTAGTATATCTGGAGGGGAAAATTTAGGGAGGAACTTACATTCGTTTCGCAGGCAACCAGCTATCACCTAGCTCGATTGGCTTTTCACCTCTACTAACAAGTCATCCCACTCTTTTGCCACAGAGACGGGTTTGCTCATGATAGCTGCTTGTAGGTAGCTCGCATAGGTTTCGGGATGGCAAGCTAAAGTTCATTATGCTTGATTATTCTTGCTAAATCATGATGCAAAAGGTACAAGAGTTGGTCTTTGCTGTTTTATGCTTGGTTTTTCACTGCTATTTCAACTTTCCCTCACGGTACAAATTTTCTATTGCGTCAAGTAACTTTTCTATCGCCTATACTAGGTGTAGAAAAATGTTTTAATTGTTTTGTAGAGAAATTTAGTGTTGTGATTAATTGGTTTGAGCTAGAGTTGGCATCAGGTCGGTCCTAGTTAGAAGACATCTTTCAGGTGTAAGCTGAATGCTTTGCAATTATAGCTACGTCCTGATATGCTAAGTACACCTTCCGGTACACTTACCTTGTTACGACTTACCTCATCTTCAGCTTTGGTTTAGATCATTATTTATGTGGATAATTGCTTGTGAGGAGGGTGACGGGCGGTATGTACGTGCCCTAGAGCCAGTTTAAGGTGAACTTTCTGGTTTCATCTTACTGCTAAATCCGCCTTCTAAGGGGTTTTCATTACCTTGTTCGTTGAAGAATTATTCTATATTAGAAAATGTAGCCCATTTCTTCCATCTCATTCGCTATACCTTGACCTGTCTTGTTAGCGGAGGGCTGTTGTGCTCGCTATTGAACTCTCATTTAGGCGGGCTGGTGACGGCGGTATGTAGGCTGTTTGGGCAAGGGATGGTCGGGTGTATCGTGGAGTATCGATTATAGAACAGGCTCCTCTAGGTGGGTTTAGGGCACCGCCAAGTCCTTAGAGTTTTAAGCGTTTGTGCTCGTAGTTCTCGGGCGGATGTTTTGGTAGGGGTAAACATCTAGATTTAGGGCTAAGCATAGTGGGGTATCTAATCCCAGTTTGTTTCTTAGCTTTCGTGGAGTATAATTGGCCCTATAAGTACTGGGACCATTTTTACGTAGGGTTTTGGTACCTCTTAGGCTTGTGACAGCTTAGGTGTACTTTGGTCCGAGCTGATTAGATAACATGTTTCCACGCTTTACGCCGTGTACCATTAATTTGGGCCTCTTGTATGACCGCGGTGGCTGGCACAAGATTTACCGGCCCTAAGTCATTATAACTAAGTCAAGTTTTCACTTATGGCTTAATGTCAATTACTGCTGGAAGCCCGTGGGGGTGTGGCTGAGCAAGGTGTCTTGGGCTACTACGAGGAGAATATGGTGTGCCTGATAACCTGCTCCTCTTACTTCTAGTAGAGTAGAAGTTTATGAGGGCATTTACACTGGAGTGCGGATACTTGCATGTATATGTCTAATGATAATTAATGGTAAGGTTAGGACTAAGTCTTTTGTCCTTGGGTTGGGTAAACCATCTTGGCATCTTCAGTGTCATGCTTTGCGTTAAGCTACAAGGACGTATTGGTTTCGCTGCCTATGTTTTTATTTGGGCAGGCTGATTCGTTTATGTTTTTTGGTTTAAATTGTGCAGGGAGTTTTGGGATGGGGAGGAGAATAGTGGTTGTCATGGTTATGGTGTGAAAATAGGGGGAAGTTGGCTGGAGAGGGTTGGTGAAAATGGGTTGAAAAAATTTTTTGAAAAAAAAATTTTTTTAAAATTTTTTGAAAAAAAATTTTTTTTAGTAGTAACTTTAGGAGTGACAAAAATATAAAAAAATGAAAAAAATTGTAAAAAAATCAAAAAAATGTTGTAAATTGAAGCTATAGTTTTTCTCTAATTTTGAAAAAAATTAGAGAAAAATAGAGCATTGGAAATTGGGTTTTATATGTCCGACAAGCATTCACTATTATACCCCAATTAGTTGGGGGTGGATCAAGATCAACCAAATGCGGATGGCAAGTGCATCAGTGTCCGAATGATTCCACATATACGCCGACCGTCTCATTAATCGGTCCCGGAACAGAGACGCATTACGAAGACCATTGATGTCCAGACCTAAATTGTTGGCTTTCTGACTATGCATAGTATGGGGGCACGTTGAAGTAGCAGAGAAAAAAAAAGGGAGCTAGATGGACGGAAGAGTTAAAAATGTCGAGATTATGGGAGAATATGGTGCATCTCACATACCAGAAGCCTTTTAAAAAGCATTCTGTGGGGATTAAGCCATTAGGGACCCTGAAGTAGGAACCAGAGGTGCGTGAACCATTGTATATTAAATGTAGGTTCCTGAAACTAGAGCATACGGGATCTAACCATGCAAGCGGTTGCTGATTTCTCGTGAGGGGAGGAGACTAGAAATCCATCTGATACTGGACGTTTGACTGCTTGACTGTTATGAGCATATATAGAAATTTAGTGATTGGTGGAAGATCATGAACTGAATAAGGGATTTAAGGCTATATTGGATTAATCACTATAAATGGGTTAAGTAAATTAATGTCCTATAAAACATAGTATGAGGGGATGATTAATGTCCTATATAAATGTATGCACGATAATACATAGAAATACTAAGTAGTACCTCTATGGGGGGGTAGGGGGGGTAGATCTATAGGTGTTCTTGTAGTTGAGTACAACGGCAGTTTTTCAGACTGCAGCCCTTGGATTGTAGCCAAGCAAGAATTATGACGTACTTTGTATCTTTCTTAGGGGTTTGCTTTATTTTAGGTGC
The DNA here is from genome assembly GCF_059628265.1 of Tinamus guttatus. Taxonomy (NCBI): domain Eukaryota; kingdom Metazoa; phylum Chordata; class Aves; order Tinamiformes; family Tinamidae; genus Tinamus; species Tinamus guttatus. Next base: position 16,441 of record NW_028290251.1, on the reverse strand, counting down.
TTTGGCAGTGGCATCAAACCCATCGCCGCAGTATGGGGCGATGGGTCTGGTGGTGGCATCTGTGGTAGGGTGTGGGTGGTTGCTGAGTTTGGGGGTATCTTTTATCTCATTGGCCTTATTTTTGGTATATTTGGGGGGCATGCTGGTGGTGTTTGTGTACTGTGTGTCTTTGGCTGCGGATCCTTATGTTGAGGCTTGGGGAGATTGACGAGTTTTAGGGTATGGGGTGGGGTTTGTAGTGGTAATTCTAATGGGTGGGGTGGTGTGAGATTTTGTGGGGTTAGAGGAGTGATGGGTAGGAACGGTGGATTGTGGGGGGAGTGCTGTGGTCCGAGTGGATTTTAGTGGAGTAGCTATGTTTTATTCTTGGGGAGCGGGGATGTTTGTAGTGGCGGGGTGAGGTTTGTTTTTGACACTGTTTGTGGTGTTGGAGTTGGTGCGGGGTCTGTCATGTGGGGCAGTTCGGGCAGTTTAGGTGTGGGGGAGTCAGAAGGTAGTTTAGTGGAGAATACCAGCTTTGGGAGCTGGAGGTAGAGGTTTAAGTCCTCTCTTTCTGAGATGTTGAGGTTGGTGAATTGTGGTGGAGAAAATAGGGGGAAGTTGGCTGGAGAGGGTTGGTGAAAATGGGTTGAAAAAATTTTTTGAAAAAAAAAATTTTTTTAAAATTTTTTGAAAAAAAAAATTTTTTTAGTAGTAACTTTAGGAGTGACAAAAATATAAAAAAATGAAAAAAATTGTAAAAAAATCAAAAAAAATGTTGTAAATTGAAGCTATAGTTTTTCTCTAATTTTGAAAAAAATTAGAGAAAAATAGAGCATTGGAAATTGGGTTTTATATGTCCGACAAGCATTCACTATTATACCCCAATTAGTTGGGGGTGGATCAAGATCAACCAAATGCGGATGGCAAGTGCATCAGTGTCCGAATGATTCCACATATACGCCGACCGTCTCATTAATTGGTCCCGGAACAGAGACGCATTACGAAGACCATTGATGTCCAGACCTAAATTGTTGGCTTTCTGACTATGCATAGTATGGGGGCACGTTGAAGTAGCAGAGAAAAAAAAAAGAGAGCTAGATGGACGGAAGAGTTAAAAATGTCGAGATTATGGGAGAATATGGTGCATCTCACATACCAGAAGCCTTTTAAAAAGCATTCTGTGGGGATTAAGCCATTAGGGACCCTGAAGTAGGAACCAGAGGTGCGTGAACCATTGTATATTAAATGTAGGTTCCTGAAACTAGAGCATACGGGATCTAACCATGCAAGCGGTTGCTGATTTCTCGTGAGGGGAGGAGACTAGAAATCCATCTGATACTGGACGTTTGACTGCTTGACTGTTATGAGCATATATAGAAATTTAGTGATTGGTGGAAGATCATGAACTGAATAAGGGATTTAAGGCTATATTGGATTAATCATCATATATGGGTTAGATAAATTAATGCCCTATAAAACATAGTATGAGGAAGTGATTAATGTCCTATATAAATGTATGCACGATAATACATAGAAATACTAAGTAGTACCTCTATGGGGGGGTAGGGGGGGGTAGATCTATAGGTGTTCTTGTAGTTGAGTACAACGGCAGTTTTTCAGACTGCAGCCCTTGGATTGTAGCCAAGCAAGAATTATGATGTACTTTGTATCTTTCTTAGGGGTTTGCTTTATTTTAGGTGCTTTGGCAGTGGCATCAAACCCATCGCCGCAGTATGGGGCGATGGGTCTGGTGGTGGCATCTGTGGTAGGGTGTGGGTGGTTGCTGAGTTTGGGGGTATCTTTTATCTCATTGGCCTTATTTTTGGTATATTTGGGGGGCATGCTGGTGGTGTTTGTGTACTGTGTGTCTTTGGCTGCGGATCCTTATGTTGAGGCTTGGGGAGATTGACGAGTTTTAGGGTATGGGGTGGGGTTTGTAGTGGTAATTCTAATGGGTGGGGTGGTGTGAGATTTTGTGGGGTTAGAGGAGTGATGGGTAGGAACGGTGGATTGTGGGGGGAGTGCTGTGGTCCGAGTGGATTTTAGTGGAGTAGCTATGTTTTATTCTTGGGGAGCGGGGATGTTTGTAGTGGCGGGGTGAGGTTTGTTTTTGACACTGTTTGTGGTGTTGGAGTTGGTGCGGGGTCTGTCATGTGGGGCAGTTCGGGCAGTTTAGGTGTGGGGGAGTCAGAAGGTAGTTTAGTGGAGAATACCAGCTTTGGGAGCTGGAGGTAGAGGTTTAAGTCCTCTCTTTCTGAGATGTTGAGGTTGGTGAGTTTTCTAGTGTTTATTATCCCTCTGTTTTCTTCCTTTACTTTTTCCTTACCTTTCCCTTTAAATTTTTCCCCCCCCCCCTTCCCCCCCCCCATTCTGTAATTAGGCGGGGGGAAAGATACTCTAAGAAGAACAATTCTTCAATTTTTGGTTTACAAGACCAATGTTTTAATAAACTATTAGAGTATTAATAGAGGATTTTGTTTTCTAGGGTTGCAATGGTGGGGAATAGGAAGAGTAGTGTGAGGAAGTAGGTGAAAGAAGCTACTTGTCCGATAATGATGAATGGATGTTCTACAGGTTGGCTCCCGATTCATGTTAGGATGAGTAGATTGGTAAATAGAAGTCAGAATAGTGTTTGAGATAGGGGCCGAAAAGTTATGGAGCGTAGTTTGGATTTGTGGAGGAGTGGAATGAGGAGGAGGATTAAAATGGAGGCGGTTAGGGCCAGTACACCTCCTAGTTTATTGGGGATTGATCGTAAAATTGCGTATGCAAATAGGAAGTATCATTCTGGTTTAATATGTGGAGGTGTGGTTAGTGGATTGGCTGGGGTAAAGTTTTCTGGGTCTCCTAGAAGGTTTGGGAAGAAGAAGGTGAGGGTTAAGAGTGGGATAAATAGTAAGATGAATCCTAGAATGTCTTTTGTGGTAAAATAGGGGTGAAATGGAATTTTGTCGCAATGGGAGATGATTCCTAGGGGATTATTAGAGCCGGATTCGTGGAGGAAAGTTAGGTGAATGATTGAGAGGCTTGCGCGATGAGGAAAGGTAAGAGGAAGTGAAGGGCGAAGAATCGCGTTAGGGTGGGGGTTGTCTACGGAAAATCCTCCTCAGGCTCATTCACAAGGGTTTGGCCGATGTAGGGAATGGCTGAAAGAAGATTAGTGATAACGGTAGCTCCTCAGAAGGATATTTGTCCTCATGGCAGAACATAGCCTACAAAAGCTGTGGCTATAAGTGTAAAGAGTAGGATAACTCCAGTATTTCATGTCTCTTTGTAGAGGTATGAGCCATAGTATAGTCCTCGTCCAATATGTAAGTAGATGCAGATAAAGAAGAAGGAGGCTCCGTTTGCGTGAAGATTACGGATAAGTCAGCCATATTGGATGTCTCGGCAGATATGGGCTACAGAGTGAAAGGCTAGGGAGGTGTCGGCTGTATAGTGAGTGGCTAGTAGTAATCAGTTAGGATTTGTGTAATGAGACAGATTCCTAGTAAGGATCCGAAGTTCCATCAGGTTGAAATGTTTGAGGGGGATGGTAGGTCAATTAGGGAGTTGTTGATGATTTTAAGTAGGGGGTGTGATTTTCGGATGTTTGGGGCCATTAGTTAAGTAGAAGTAAGATAAAGATTGACAAGGCAAAGGAGCTTAGGTAGGTTTAATTAATCCTGAGTGTAATGGGGTGCAGGATTTTGTGGCTAAGAGTTGGATATCGGCAAGTCCTTCTGGTCCGATTTTTTTGCATCATGATAAGTCAATTAGGTGGGATGCAATTTTTTGTCCAGAGTTGAGGAGTTTAGTGGAGGTTGTTCGGTGGCTAAGTGGGTTGAAGTAACCTAATGTTAGAGAGAAGTTCATTAGGGTATTTTGGTTAGGGAGAGTAAGGTTGTGGGTTAGGTTGTTAGTTCTAGGGCTAAGAGGATACCTAGGATTGTGACTAGGAGAGCGGCAATTTTGATGATGGTGGGTATTGTTATTGGAAGTGTTTTTGTGGGAAGTATGTTGGATGAGATTAGAATACCTGCAGTAATGCTTCCTAAAGCGAGGCGGGTCATGGGGTTTAGGATATTAGGTATGTTTTCGTTAATGGGGGCTGTAGGGGTGATTCGACAATATCCGGTTTGAACTATAAGAGTTATTCGTAGACTGTATGTAGCTGTAAATGATGTAGCGAGTAATGTAAGTAGTAGGGCTCAAGAGTTTAGGTAGGAATTGTTGAGGCTCTCGATGATAAGGTCTTTGGAGTAGAACCCGGCTAAGAAGGGGGTGCCGATCAGGGCAAGGTGCCGATGGTGAGGCAGGAAGAGGTTATGGGGAGAAGTTTTTGTAATCCACCTATTTTTCGGATGTCTTGTTCTCCGGCAAGGTTGTGGATAATTGAGCCTGAGCATAGGAATAGGTATGGCTTTGAAGAAGGCGTGAGTGGAGATGTGTAGGAATGCTAGTTGAGGAGGTTAAGACCGATGGTTACTATTATTAGTCCGAGTTGGCTAGATGTAGAGAAAGCAATGATTTTTTTAATATCATTTTGTGTTAATGCGCAGATAGCTGCAAATATAGTGGAGATAGCACCTAAACATAAGCACAGGGTTAGGGCTGTTAGGGAGTTGGAGAACATGGGGTGGGTGCGAATAAGTAGGAAGATGCCGGCTACAACTATAGTGCTTGAGTGTAATAGGGCAGATACTGGTGTGGGGCCTTCTATGGCAGCAGGGAGTCATGGGTGAAGACCAAATTGTGCGGATTTGCCGGTAGCAGCAATAATTAATCCTAGGAGTGGGAGGATGGGGATTTGATTGTTGTGTTGGGGTTGGATGTCTCATGAGTTAATAGAGGAGGCTAGTCAGGCTATGCATATAATAAGTCCAATATCTCCAATTCGGTTGTAGATGATTGCTTGGAGGGCGGCAGTATTAGCGTCAGTTCGTCCGTGTCATCAACCAATTAGGAGAAAGGATATAATGCCTACTCCTTCTCAGCCGATAAAAAGTATGAATATGTTGTTGGCGACTGTTAGGACGAGTATAGCAATTAGGAATATGAGGAGGTATAAGAAGAATTTAGTGATAGAGGGGTCTGAAGCTATGTATCAGGTTGCGAATTGTATAATTGATCAGGTTACAAATAAGGCGATAGGAAAAAATACTGTGGAATATTGGTCGAGTTTAAAGCTTATGAGGATCTTGAAGTTGGTGGTGAGATTTCAGTGTCAGTAGGAGGTAATTGTATTGGTTCCGGAGAGCATATAGGTGATTATGGGAATGAGACTGATGAGGAAAGCAGATTTTACATAGGAAGTAATAGTTGAAGGGGTATTTTTGTGATTGGAGAAGATGAGGGTGGAAATGATTGGCATAGAGAGGATTGTTAGTGTTAGTAGGGTTATGGTATTAAGGAGTAATAAGGTTTTTATTACTTTTACTTGGAGTTGCACCAAGATTAGTGGCTCCTAAGACCAGTGGATTACTATTATCCTTTAAAAGTAAGGGGGCTGAGAGTTTAGTCTCAGATGCAGGAGTTAGCAGTTCTTGCTGGTTAAACCGCCCCTTGGCGAATAAGGAGGTTTGAACTTCTATTTTTAGAATCACAGTCTAATGTTTGGGTTGAAACTATATTCGCATTATATATAATTTGAAATGAGTTCTGGTTTAGTGATTAAGAGAAGTATGGGTAAGGTGTGAAGGGTTATTAGTAGGTGTTCTCGTGTGGTTGTGCAGTGAATTGAGGTGATGTGAGAGGGAGGTGCTCCTCGTTGAGTAGCGAGGAATATGGTCAGGCTGTAGGAGGCGGTGAGTAGGGTTGCAAGGCCAGTTAGAATGATTGTAAAAGGGGATCATTTGAATAGGCTGATTATAATGGTAAGTTCGGCTATGAGATTGATTGTTGGGGGGAGGGCTATGTTTGTTAGGTTGGCTAGAAGTCATCATGTGCATATGAGGGGGAGTAGAGATTGTAAGCCTCGGGTTAGGATCAGGATACGACTGTGTGTACGTTCGTAGTTTGTGTTTGCCAGGCAGAATAATATGGAGGAGGTGAGGCCATGGGCGATTATAAGGGTTATGGCTCCTGAGAAGGATCATTCAGTTTGGATTATGCAGGCAGCGATTGTGAGGCCTATGTGGCTAATAGATGAGTATGCGATTAGTGATTTTAGATCAGTTTGGCGTAGGCAGATGGAGCTGGTTATTAGTGCGCCTCATAGGGCGAGGGTAAGGAACGGGTAGGAGAGGTAGGTAGTTAGTGGGCCTGTAATTGCAGTAATTCGTATGATACCATAACCACCTAATTTTAGGAGGAGGGCAGCGAGGAGTATGGATCCTGCAATGGGAGCTTCTACATGAGCTTTTGGCAGTCATAGGTGATGTCCATATAGTGGGGCTTTAACTATAAATGCTGTTAAGAGTGCTATGCTTGATAGAATGTTAGTCCATGACGATGATGATAGGGGATGTAGAAGTTTTATGGTAGGTATGTGAAGTGTGCCTGTTTGTATGTGGAGGTGTAGAAGAGCGATTAGCAGGGGGAGGGAGCTGATTAGGGTATAAAATAAAAGATAAATGCCAGCGCTAAGACGTTCTGGTTGGTTGCCTCATCGTGTGATTAAAATTAGTGTTGGAATTAGGGTAGCTTCGAAAGAGATGTAAAATAAGGATAGTTCTGTGGATGAAAAGGCTAGGAGAATAAAGGGTTGGATAGTAATAAGAGTGGTGATGAAGATATATTTTCGTGTCATTGGTTCGGGGTGAAGGTGGTTTTGGCTGGCAATAAGTATGAGTGGAAGAAGTCAGCAGGAAAGTACTAGGAGTGGGGCTGAGATTTGATCAATACCTGATCATTGGTTTAAAAATTTGTAGGGGAAGTATGTTGGGTGCAATCATTGTAGGCTAAGGGAAGCGATTAGTAAGCTGTAGGTTGTGGTAATAGTTCAGGTGAGGTTTTTGGGGGATAGTAGGGCTGTTGGGATGAGTATTATCGTAGGGATTATAATTTTTAGCATTGTAGTAGATTTAGGTTGTGGAGATGGTCTGAGCCGTGGGTTCGGGTTGATGCTACTAGTATGGCGAGTCCTGTACCAGCTTCACAGGCAGAGAAGGTTAGTATTAGTACGGGGATGAGTGTGAATGATGGAGTTTGGGTATGGATTGGTCAGATTGAGAGGGCGATGTATAGTGAGAGTATCATGCTTTCTAGGCATAGTAGGGCTGAGATGAAGTGGGTTCGATGAAAGGCTAGTCCTAGACAGCTGAGGATGAAGGCAGAATAGAAGCTGGGGTGTACTAACATGAGAAAGTTACAGTAGTTGCTGTAATTTGCCGAGTCGAAGTCGGCTGTCTTGTATTAGACTAACTTTCTATTATTCAGCTCATTCAAGTCCTCCTTGGACCCACTCGTAGACTAATCCGAGGGTCAGTAGAAGTAGAATTAGGGAGGTTCATAGTATTGTGAGTAGTGGATTGGGGAGTTGGATTGCTCATGGGAGAGGGAGTAGTAGGGCGATTTCTAGGTCAAATAGTAAGAATAAGATTGCTACTGAGGAAGAATCGGATCGAGAATGGCAGTCGAGCTGATCCTAGGGGATCAAAGCCACATTCGTATGGAGAGAGTTTTTCGGTGTCTGGGCTTATTTGGGCTAGTCATAAGTTGATAGTAGTTAGGAGAGTGCTGAGGATTAGGGTTACTAGGAGTATAAATGTAATTATGTTTATTACTCTTCTCTGGGATGTAACCAGATTTTAAAGATTGGAAGTCAATTGTAATAATTATACTAGAAGAGTAAGATCCTCATCAGTAGATGGTGATGTAGAGGAATAATCAGATTACATCAACGAAGTGTCAGTATCAAGCAGCTGCTTCAAAGCCGAAATGATGATTAGATGTAAAATGAAATTTGACAAGGCGGAGAAGACATACGGTTAGGAAGGTGGATCCAATAATTACGTGTAATCCGTGGAATCCAGTTGCTACAAAGAATGTGGAGCCGTAAACTCCATCAGCAATAGAGAATGGAGCTTCGTGGTACTCTATGGTTTGTAGTAGGGTAAAATAAAATCCAAGGAGGATGGTTAATAGTATAGCTTGAATAGCCTGTTTTCGGTTGCATTCGGTAATGCTGTGATGGGCTCAGGTTACGGTGACTCCGGATGCTAGGAGGACGGCGGTGTTGAGTAGTGGAACTTCTATAGGGTTTAATGGAGTAATTCCAGTAGGGGGTCATAAGCCTCCGAGCTCAGGTGTAGGTGCTAGGCTTGAGTGGAAGAATGCTCAGAAAAATCCTAGGAAGAAGAAAGCTTCTGATGTAATGAATAGGACTATTCCGTATCGTAAGCCCTTTTGGACGGTCGGGGTGTGATGGCCTTGGAATGTTCCTTCTCGGACAATGTCTCGTCATCATTGGATTATAATGAGGATTAGGGATACTAGGCCTACTGAAAGTAAGTGGGTGGAGTTAAAATGAAATCATATGATTAGGCCAGAGGTCGTAAGGAGGGCTGCAATAGCTCCAAAGATGGGTCATGGGCTTGGATCTACTATGTGGTATGAGTGTGCTTGTGTGTGCCATTAGATGTTTTCTTGTAAGTATAAGCTAATAAGTAGAACGAATACGTAGGCTTGGATTATTGCCACTGCTAATTCTAGAATGGTAAGTAAGAGTAGGATGGTGAAGGTTACGATGGATATAGCTGGGAAGATTTGTAGTAGGGCAATTGTAGCGGTGGAGGTGAGTTGGATTAGTAAGTGTCCTGCAGTTAAGTTTGCGGTGAGTCGGACCCCTAGGGCAATGGGACGAATGATTTGGCTGATAGTTTCGATTAGGATTAGGGCAGGAATGAGTGGGGTTGGGGTACCTTCCGGCAGAATATGGCCTAATGATGTGGAGGGTTGGTTTCGAAGTCCGGTGAGGATAGTAGCGAGTCAAAGAGGAAAAGCTAGTGCTATATTTATAGATAGTTGGGTTGTGGGAGTAAAGGTATATGGTAGTAGCCCAAGTAGGTTAGTTAGGAGAAGGAGGATTATCAGTGAAGATAGGATGAGGGCTCATTTATGACCAGGCTTGTTTAGGGGGTTTATTAGTTGTTTGGTTATTAATTTAGTCAGTCAGAGTTGTACAGTTGTCAGGCGGTTGGAGAGTCAACGGCTATTGGGGGATGGTAAGAGAATAGTAGGAAAGATTATGGAGATTATGATTAATGGGAATCCCATGAGTTGGGGACTAGCGAATTGGTCAAAGAATGTTAAGTTCATGGTCAGTATCAGGGTAGGGGTTTAAGGGTGGATTTAATTTTGTGAGATGGTGGATTGGGGAAGTACATGGTTGAGGATTTAGGTTGTATGATTAGCAGAAAGATGATTCATAGGGAGGTCATGATGAAGAATCAGGGGTTAGGATTTAATTGAGGCATATCATTAAGGAGGAGTAAAACCTCTATCTTCTAGCTTAAAAGGCTAGTGCTGTGGCATAGCTTCTTAATGATTAGTTTGAGAGGTGTGATGATCAATTCTCGAAGTATGGGAGTGGGGCTGATTCAATTACGATTGGTATGTAGCTGTGGTTAGCTCCACAGATTTCTGAGCATTGACCATAAAAAATTCCAGGCCGGGTTGCTGTGAATGAAGTTTGATTGAGTCGTCCAGGGATAGCGTCGGTTTTTACTCCGAGAGTGGGGACTGCTCAAGAGTGTAGGACATCTCCAGCGGTAACAATTACTCGGATAGGGGATTCTATGGGAATTACAACTCGGTTGTCTACTTCTAGGAGTCGGAAATGGCCTGTGGGTAGTTCTGAAGTTGGAATTATGTAAGAGTCAAATGAGAGGTCTTTAAAGTCTGTATATTCATATGATCAGTATCATTGATGGCCAATTGCCTTTAGGGTTAGATCTGGTTCATCAATTTCGTCTATTATGTATAGGATTTGGAGGGATGGAAGGGCTAGTAAGATTAGTACAATGGCGGGTAGGATAGTCCAGATAAGTTCAATTTCTTGGGCATCTACAGTATTGGAGGATAATTTTTCTGTGAGTATGAGGGTTAGAATGTATAGGACTAGGCTGCAGATGGCCAGTGCTACTATTAGAGCGTGGTCATGGAATTCGACTAGTTCTTCTATGATTGGGGATGATGCGTCTTGGAATCCAAGTTGGGATGGGTTGGCCACGTGAGATGTACAGGGGTTTAACCTGTGATTTGGTCTTGACAAGGCCATGTAATAGATTTACTAACTTCTCATAAGAAAGAAGCATAAGTGGTTAGTGCGGTTGGCTTGAAACCAACATGAGGAGGTTCGATTCCTTCCTTTCTTGGACTTGAACATATGCTGGTTCTTCAAGGTGTGGTGAGGGGGTGGGCAGCCGTGGATTCATTCGATGTTTGTAGGGGTCAGTTCAGGTTGTTGGATTTTACGCTTAGAAGAAAATGCCTCTCAGATAATGAACATGAGTATAATGACAGCCGTTATGGAGATTAGGGAGCCAATGGAGGATATGGTGTTTCAAATGGTGTAGGCATCTGGGTAGTCAGAGTATCGTCGTGGTATTCCGGCTAGTCCTAGAAAGTGCTGTGGAAAAGGTTAGGTTAACTCCTGTGAATATGACTCCAAAGTGGGCTTTTGTTCAGGTTGGGTGTAGGGTGAATCCTGTGAATAGGGGAATCAGTGTGTGAATCCGGCTAAGATAGCGAATACGGCTCCTATGGATAGGACATAGTGGAAGTGTGCAACTACGTAGTATGTGTCGTGTAGAGCAATGTCAAGTGAGGAGTTGGCTAGTACGATGCCAGTAAGTCCTCCAATGGTAAAGAGGAAAATAAAGCCTAGGGCTCAGAGGATTGGAGGGTCTCATTTGATTGTACCTCCATGAAGGGTAGCTAGTCAGCTAAAGACTTTGATACCAGTGGGGATGGCAATAATTATAGTGGCGGATGTAAAGTAGGCTCGTGTATCAACGTCTATTCCGACGGTAAATATATGGTGAGCTCATACGATGAAGCCTAGGAATCCAATGGATAGTATGGCTCAGACTATTCCTATATATCCGAAGGGTTCTTTTTTTCCAGCGTAATAGGCAACTACATGGGAGATAATTCCGAATCCTGGGAGAATGAGGATATAAACTTCTGGGTGGCCAAAAAATCAGAATAGATGTTGGTATAGAATAGGGTCTCCTCCTCCTGCAGGGTCGAAGAATGAGGTATTGAGATTTCGGTCAGTAAGGAGCATAGTAATGCCAGCAGCTAGTACTGGGAGGGATAATAGTAGGAGGATAGCAGTAATTAGGACGGATCACACAAATAGTGGGGTTTGGTATTGTGATAAGGCTGGGGGTTTTATATTGATAGCGGTAGTAATAAAGTTAATTGCTCCGAGGATAGAAGATACTCAGCGAGATGTAAGGAGAAGATAGCTAGGTCTACAGAGGGACCTGCGTGGGCTATATTCCCGGCTAGTGGGGGGTAGACGGTTCATCCAGTACCCGCTCAGCTTCAATAGTGGATGAGGCTAGTAGGAGTAGAAATGATGGTGGTAGGAGTCAGAAGCTTATGTTGTTCATTCGGGGGAAGGCCATATCAGGGGCTCCAATTATAAGTGGAACTAATCAGTTCCCAAAGCCGCCAATTATTACTGGTATAACTATGAAGAAAATTATAACGAAGGCATGGGCTGTTACGATGACGTTGTAAATTTGGTCATCACCTAGTAAAGTGCCTGGTTGGCCAAGTTCAGCGCGGATTAGTAGGCTTAGGGCTGTGCCTACTATACCTGCTCATGCACCAAAAATAAGGTACAATGTACCGATATCTTTATGGTTTGTTGAGAATAATCATCGATTGATAAAGGTCACAGGTAAGATGGCTGAGAGATTAGGCGTTAGGCTGTAGTCCTTTTTACAGAGGTTCAAGTCCTCTTCTTATCGGCTTTGTAGTGAAGTTCATGTTGGGTTGCAAACCCATCGATGTGCAATAGAAGTGCACCGAAGCCTGGTAGGCAGAAGCCTGTTGGATGGGGCACTTAGCTGTTAACTAAGGGGTTGTGGGATCAAAGCCCACCTGTCTAGTGAGGCTTTAGCTTAATAAAAGCGTCCGATTTGCATTCGGGAGATACAGGTTAATGTCCTGTTGGCTTTAGCAGAAACTAAGAGGATTTAACTCTTATTTAAAGCTTTGAAGGCCTTTGGTTTATCTATTATCCTAGTTTCTAGAACAAGGAGAAGATTATGGGGGATAGGGGGATGAGGGTGATGCAGAGAGAAGTAAGAATTGCGGTGGGGGTATGGGAGGCTTTATTAATATATCATAATTTTATGTAATTAGAGGAGTTCGGGGCCAGAGTAATTGTGGAATGATATGTTAGGCGTAAGTAGAAGAATAATCCCAGGAGCGAGAGTATGGAGATGACAATGGCTGTGGGTGTCATTTCTTGAATAGTTAATTCTTGGAGGATTATTCATTTGGGTAAGAAGCCCAATAGTGGGGGGAGTCCCGCTAGGGATAGGAGAGTTAGTATTAGGCTGGTATTCAGTGCTGGAGCTTTGGTCCATGAGGTTATTAGTATGGAGAGATTTGTAGCTTTGGTTATATTTAATGAGAGGAATACAGGCGTTGTTATGATTATATATAAGTAGAAGGTTAAGATGGCAAGGTTGGGGTTATAGATGATGATTGTAGTAGTTCAGCCAAGGTGGGAGATAGAGGAGAAGGCTAGGATTTTTCGGGTTTGGGTTTGATTTAATCCCATTCATCCGCCGATCATTGTGGAGGCAATAGCTATAGTTATGATGATGGTAGGGTTTAGTGAGGGTGCGATAAGGATTAGGATTGTTAGTGGTGGGAGTTTGATTATTGTCGATAGTAGAAGAGCAGTGATTAGTGAGGTTCCTTGTAGTACTTCTGGGAACCAAAAGTGGAAGGGTACTAGACCAGTTTTATGGCGATAGAGGCTGTCAGTAATAAGGAGGATGTGGGATTGGTTAATTGGGTAATGTCTCATTGACCAGTGTCTCAGGCATTAATTATACTGGAGAATAGTATTAGGGCAGAAGCTGAGGCTTGGACCAAAAAGTATTTGATGGAGGCTTCTACAGCTCGTGGGTGGTGGGATTTGGAGATTAGGGGAATGGTAGCGAGAGTGTTGATTTCTAGTCCAGTTCAAGCTAGGATTCAGTGGCTGCTGGACATAGTAATAGTGGATCCCAGGGTAATGCTGGCCAGTGAAATTAGCTTGGTGTGAGGGTACATTAGTAAAGGAGGGAGTTAAACCATCGTTTTCGGGGTATGGGCCCGATAGCTTAGTTAGCTGACTTTACTAGGAAATAATATAGAGGAAGTATGGGGAGTTTTGATCTCCTTTGTGTAGGTTCGATTCCTGCTTTTCTAATTAGCTAAGGAAATGAGAGGATTGGTAGACCTCTATGTTCACTTTATCATAGTGACCCTTAGGTTCAGGCACATTTCCATGGGTAGGTATTGCATCTTAGGCATGGGGGTAGGCCTGCGAATGAAATTGGTATACTTGTATGTCAGAGGCAAAAGGCTAGGGTAAGGGGTAGGAAATTTTTTCATAGTAGATGTATTAATTGATCATAGCGGAAATCGTGGGTAAGAAGCTCGTACTCATAAGAATCCTGAGGTTAAAAGTAGAGTTTTTACGGCTAGGATTATGGGGAAAAGCTGGTAGGGTAGGCTTAGTGAACTAGGATTGATGAATAGGATTGTGGTTATGGCATTTATTAATATAATGTTAGCATATTCTGCTAGGAAGAATAGGGCAAATGGGCCAGCAGAGTATTCAACGTTAAACCCTGAGACTAGTTCTGATTCTCCTTCTGTCAGGTCGAAAGGGGCTCGATTGGTTTCTGCAAGTGTAGAGATATACCATATTATTGTTAAGGGTCAGGTAGCAAAGATAAGGTATAGGGGTTCTTGAGTTGTTGCTAGGGTGTTGAGGGTATAGTTTCCGCTTAGGGTGATGATTGATAATAAGATAATTGCTAGGGTTACTTCATAAGAGATTGTTTGTGCTACAGCTCGTAGGGCACCAATTAGAGCGTATTTTGAGTTAGAAGCTCAGCCTGATCATAGAATAGAGTATACGGCTAAACTTGATATAGAGAGTAGAAATAATAGTCCAAGGTTTATGTCTGAGAGTGGGAATGGAATGGGTAGGGGAATTCAGATGGTGAGAGCTAGGAGCAGAGCTAGAATTGGGGTTATTGTGAATAAAAGAGGGGAAGATGTTGAAGGACGAACGGGTTCTTTGATGAAGAGTTTAACTCCATCTGCGATGGGTTGAAGTAATCCAAATGGGCCAACAATATTAGGCCCTTTCGGGCTTGTATGTAGCTTAAGATTTTTCGTTCAAGTAATGTAAGAAATGCCACTGCAATGAGAATAGGAATAACATATGATAGGGATATGAGCAAATAATTTACAGTGTACATGGTGTGTGCAGCTAGAGAGAGGATTTGAACCTCTGGATAAAGGGCTTAAGCCTTTTGCATTTGCCAAGCTCTGCCACGCTAGCTATCCTTTATCTAGGATGTTCGGTGGTTTGATTCATTCTTATTAGTTCAGTTGTGTTCACTAATTAGAAGGGGGGCATGTCAGTGAACATAGGCCCCACTGCCCCGGTCCTTTCGTACTAGGGAAGTAAAAGCATAGATAGAAACCGACCTGGATTGCTCCGGTCTGAACTCAGATCACGTAGGACTGTTAATCGTTGAACAAACGAACCTTAATAGCGGCTGCACCATTAGGTTGTCCTGATCCAACATCGAGGTCGTAAACCTCCTTGTCGATAGGGGCTCTTGAAGGAGATTGCGCTGTTATCCCTGGGGTAGCTTGGTTCATTGGTCAATTATATTGGGTCTGATTACTATTAGTACTTTGAGGGGTATAATCTAGGTTAAGATTATGTGATCTTATTTTTTGGAGGCTAGTCTATACTCCAAGGTCGCCCCAACCAAAAAATTAGGACCATTGAGTGCAAGAGGGTGGGCCTTGAAGGTTTAGAGAGTGGTGGCATTGGTCTAGAATTTTTAAGTTCCACAGGGTCTTCTCGTCTTATGATGATATTCCTGCTTTTGCACAGGGAGATCAATTTCATTGATTATCTGCAAGAGACAGTTAAGACCTCGTTTAGCCATTCATACAGGTCTCGATTTATCTCGATTTATGAGACAATTGATTGCGCTACCTTCGCACGGTTAGGATACCGCGGCCGTTAAACCTTAGTCACTGGGCAGGCATCACCTTCAATACTTGTGTAAGCTGAAGGCTATGTTTTTGGTAAACAGTCGGGCCTTGGGCTTGCCGAGTTCCTTTTGCAGATTTAAATCTTTCTGGGGGCGCTCCAGGGTAGGTGTAACAGGTTAGTTAAATATTCGGTCTTGTGGAGTTGTGGTATAAGTCGTACTGTTAATAATAGTTTAGTATGTAAGCTTGCGCCTAGAGAGGGGGGTCCCCTTCAAATTACTCATTTTAGCATGAATTCTCCTATGGTCATAGGTTGGTCTGCTAGTGGTGAGGGATTCACGGTGTTTTTGGTATTTTTGGAGATATGAGCTTTAACGCACTCTTGATTGATGGCTGCTTGAAGGCCTACATGTAAAAGGAGTAGTTTGTATTATCCTCTGGTTTAGGTTGTGTCCTGATTTAAAGGAGCTGTACCTCCTTTAAATTACTCCTAAATATCTCATTGTAGTAATTTAGTATATCTGGAGGGGAAAATTTAGGGAGGAACTTACATTCGTTTCGCAGGCAACCAGCTATCACCTAGCTCGATTGGCTTTTCACCTCTACTAACAAGTCATCCCACTCTTTTGCCACAGAGACGGGTTTGCTCATGATAGCTGCTTGTAGGTAGCTCGCATAGGTTTCGGGATGGCAAGCTAAAGTTCATTATGCTTGATTATTCTTGCTAAATCATGATGCAAAAGGTACAAGAGTTGGTCTTTGCTGTTTTATGCTTGGTTTTTCACTGCTATTTCAACTTTCCCTCACGGTACAAATTTTCTATTGCGTCAAGTAACTTTTCTATCGCCTATACTAGGTGTAGAAAAATGTTTTAATTGTTTTGTAGAGAAATTTAGTGTTGTGATTAATTGGTTTGAGCTAGAGTTGGCATCAGGTCGGTCCTAGTTAGAAGACATCTTTCAGGTGTAAGCTGAATGCTTTGCAATTATAGCTACGTCCTGATATGCTAAGTACACCTTCCGGTACACTTACCTTGTTACGACTTACCTCATCTTCAGCTTTGGTTTAGATCATTATTTATGTGGATAATTGCTTGTGAGGAGGGTGACGGGCGGTATGTACGTGCCCTAGAGCCAGTTTAAGGTGAACTTTCTGGTTTCATCTTACTGCTAAATCCGCCTTCTAAGGGGTTTTCATTACCTTGTTCGTTGAAGAATTATTCTATATTAGAAAATGTAGCCCATTTCTTCCATCTCATTCGCTATACCTTGACCTG
>NW_028290250.1:0-28836 GCF_059628265.1 Tinamus guttatus | reverse complement strand
CCTTGCTCAGCCACACCCCCACGGGCTTCCAGCAGTAATTGACATTAAGCCATAAGTGAAAACTTGACTTAGTTATAATGACTTAGGGCCGGTAAATCTTGTGCCAGCCACCGCGGTCATACAAGAGGCCCAAATTAATGGTACACGGCGTAAAGCGTGGAAACATGTTATCTAATCAGCTCGGACCAAAGTACACCTAAGCTGTCACAAGCCTAAGAGGTACCAAAACCCTACGTAAAAATGGTCCCAGTACTTATAGGGCCAATTATACTCCACGAAAGCTAAGAAACAAACTGGGATTAGATACCCCACTATGCTTAGCCCTAAATCTAGATGTTTACCCCTACCAAAACATCCGCCCGAGAACTACGAGCACAAACGCTTAAAACTCTAAGGACTTGGCGGTGCCCTAAACCCACCTAGAGGAGCCTGTTCTATAATCGATACTCCACGATACACCCGACCATCCCTTGCCCAAACAGCCTACATACCGCCGTCACCAGCCCGCCTAAATGAGAGTTCAATAGCGAGCACAACAGCCCTCCGCTAACAAGACAGGTCAAGGTATAGCGAATGAGATGGAAGAAATGGGCTACATTTTCTAATATAGAATAATTCTTCAACGAACAAGGTAATGAAAACCCCTTAGAAGGCGGATTTAGCAGTAAGATGAAACCAGAAAGTTCACCTTAAACTGGCTCTAGGGCACGTACATACCGCCCGTCACCCTCCTCACAAGCAATTATCCACATAAATAATGATCTAAACCAAAGCTGAAGATGAGGTAAGTCGTAACAAGGTAAGTGTACCGGAAGGTGTACTTAGCATATCAGGACGTAGCTATAATTGCAAAGCATTCAGCTTACACCTGAAAGATGTCTTCTAACTAGGACCGACCTGATGCCAACTCTAGCTCAAACCAATTAATCACAACACTAAATTTCTCTACAAAACAATTAAAACATTTTTCTACACCTAGTATAGGCGATAGAAAAGTTACTTGACGCAATAGAAAATTTGTACCGTGAGGGAAAGTTGAAATAGCAGTGAAAAACCAAGCATAAAACAGCAAAGACCAACTCTTGTACCTTTTGCATCATGATTTAGCAAGAATAATCAAGCATAATGAACTTTAGCTTGCCATCCCGAAACCTATGCGAGCTACCTACAAGCAGCTATCATGAGCAAACCCGTCTCTGTGGCAAAAGAGTGGGATGACTTGTTAGTAGAGGTGAAAAGCCAATCGAGCTAGGTGATAGCTGGTTGCCTGCGAAACGAATGTAAGTTCCTCCCTAAATTTTCCCCTCCAGATATACTAAATTACTACAATGAGATATTTAGGAGTAATTTAAAGGAGGTACAGCTCCTTTAAATCAGGACACAACCTAAACCAGAGGATAATACAAACTACTCCTTTTACATGTAGGCCTTCAAGCAGCCATCAATCAAGAGTGCGTTAAAGCTCATATCTCCAAAAATACCAAAAACACCGTGAATCCCTCACCACTAGCAGACCAACCTATGACCATAGGAGAATTCATGCTAAAATGAGTAATTTGAAGGGGACCCCCCTCTCTAGGCGCAAGCTTACATACTAAACTATTATTAACAGTACGACTTATACCACAACTCCACAAGACCGAATATTTAACTAACCTGTTACACCTACCCTGGAGCGCCCCCAGAAAGATTTAAATCTGCAAAAGGAACTCGGCAAGCCCAAGGCCCGACTGTTTACCAAAAACATAGCCTTCAGCTTACACAAGTATTGAAGGTGATGCCTGCCCAGTGACTAAGGTTTAACGGCCGCGGTATCCTAACCGTGCGAAGGTAGCGCAATCAATTGTCTCATAAATCGAGACCTGTATGAATGGCTAAACGAGGTCTTAACTGTCTCTTGCAGATAATCAATGAAATTGATCTCCCTGTGCAAAAGCAGGAATATCATCATAAGACGAGAAGACCCTGTGGAACTTAAAAATTCTAGACCAATGCCACCACTCTCTAAACCTTCAAGGCCCACCCTCTTGCACTCAATGGTCCTAATTTTTTGGTTGGGGCGACCTTGGAGTATAGACTAGCCTCCAAAAAATAAGATCACATAATCTTAACCTAGATTATACCCCTCAAAGTACTAATAGTAATCAGACCCAATATAATTGACCAATGAACCAAGCTACCCCAGGGATAACAGCGCAATCTCCTTCAAGAGCCCCTATCGACAAGGAGGTTTACGACCTCGATGTTGGATCAGGACAACCTAATGGTGCAGCCGCTATTAAGGGTTCGTTTGTTCAACGATTAACAGTCCTACGTGATCTGAGTTCAGACCGGAGCAATCCAGGTCGGTTTCTATCTATGCTTTTACTTCCCCTAGTACGAAAGGACCGGGGCAGTGGGGCCTATGTTCACTGACATGCCCCCCTTCTAATTAGTGAACACAACTGAACTAATAAGAATGAATCAAACCACCGAACATCCTAGATAAAGGATAGCTAGCGTGGCAGAGCTTGGCAAATGCAAAAGGCTTAAGCCCTTTATCCAGAGGTTCAAATCCTCTCTCTAGCTGCACACACCATGTACACTGTAAATTATTTGCTCATATCCCTATCATATGTTATTCCTATTCTCATTGCAGTGGCATTTCTTACATTACTTGAACGAAAAATCTTAAGCTACATACAAGCCCGAAAGGGGCCTAATATTGTTGGCCCATTTGGATTACTTCAACCCATCGCAGATGGAGTTAAACTCTTCATCAAAGAACCCGTTCGTCCTTCAACATCTTCCCCTCTTTTATTCACAATAACCCCAATTCTAGCTCTGCTCCTAGCTCTCACCATCTGAATTCCCCTACCCATTCCATTCCCACTCTCAGACATAAACCTTGGACTATTATTTCTACTCTCTATATCAAGTTTAGCCGTATACTCTATTCTATGATCAGGCTGAGCTTCTAACTCAAAATACGCTCTAATTGGTGCCCTACGAGCTGTAGCACAAACAATCTCTTATGAAGTAACCCTAGCAATTATCTTATTATCAATCATCACCCTAAGCGGAAACTATACCCTCAACACCCTAGCAACAACTCAAGAACCCCTATACCTTATCTTTGCTACCTGACCCTTAACAATAATATGGTATATCTCTACACTTGCAGAAACCAATCGAGCCCCTTTCGACCTGACAGAAGGAGAATCAGAACTAGTCTCAGGGTTTAACGTTGAATACTCTGCTGGCCCATTTGCCCTATTCTTCCTAGCAGAATATGCTAACATTATATTAATAAATGCCATAACCACAATCCTATTCATCAATCCTAGTTCACTAAGCCTACCCTACCAGCTTTTCCCCATAATCCTAGCCGTAAAAACTCTACTTTTAACCTCAGGATTCTTATGAGTACGAGCTTCTTACCCACGATTCCGCTATGATCAATTAATACATCTACTATGAAAAAATTTCCTACCCCTTACCCTAGCCTTTTGCCTCTGACATACAAGTATACCAATTTCATTCGCAGGCCTACCCCCATGCCTAAGATGCAATACCTACCCATGGAAATGTGCCTGAACCTAAGGGTCACTATGATAAAGTGAACATAGAGGTCTACCAATCCTCTCATTTCCTTAGCTAATTAGAAAAGCAGGAATCGAACCTACACAAAGGAGATCAAAACTCCCCATACTTCCTCTATATTATTTCCTAGTAAAGTCAGCTAACTAAGCTATCGGGCCCATACCCCGAAAACGATGGTTTAACTCCCTCCTTTACTAATGTACCCTCACACCAAGCTAATTTCACTGGCCAGCATTACCCTGGGATCCACTATTACTATGTCCAGCAGCCACTGAATCCTAGCTTGAACTGGACTAGAAATCAACACTCTCGCTACCATTCCCCTAATCTCCAAATCCCACCACCCACGAGCTGTAGAAGCCTCCATCAAATACTTTTTGGTCCAAGCCTCAGCTTCTGCCCTAATACTATTCTCCAGTATAATTAATGCCTGAGACACTGGTCAATGAGACATTACCCAATTAACCAATCCCACATCCTCCTTATTACTGACAGCCTCTATCGCCATAAAACTGGGTCTAGTACCCTTCCACTTTTGGTTCCCAGAAGTACTACAAGGAACCTCACTAATCACTGCTCTTCTACTATCGACAATAATCAAACTCCCACCACTAACAATCCTAATCCTTATCGCACCCTCACTAAACCCTACCATCATCATAACTATAGCTATTGCCTCCACAATGATCGGCGGATGAATGGGATTAAATCAAACCCAAACCCGAAAAATCCTAGCCTTCTCCTCTATCTCCCACCTTGGCTGAACTACTACAATCATCATCTATAACCCCAACCTTGCCATCTTAACCTTCTACTTATATATAATCATAACAACGCCTGTATTCCTCTCATTAAATATAACCAAAGCTACAAATCTCTCCATACTAATAACCTCATGGACCAAAGCTCCAGCACTGAATACCAGCCTAATACTAACTCTCCTATCCCTAGCGGGACTCCCCCCACTATTGGGCTTCTTACCCAAATGAATAATCCTCCAAGAATTAACTATTCAAGAAATGACACCCACAGCCATTGTCATCTCCATACTCTCGCTCCTGGGATTATTCTTCTACTTACGCCTAACATATCATTCCACAATTACTCTGGCCCCGAACTCCTCTAATTACATAAAATTATGATATATTAATAAAGCCTCCCATACCCCCACCGCAATTCTTACTTCTCTCTGCATCACCCTCATCCCCCTATCCCCCATAATCTTCTCCTTGTTCTAGAAACTTAGGATAATAGATAAACCAAAGGCCTTCAAAGCTTTAAATAAGAGTTAAATCCTCTTAGTTTCTGCTAAAGCCAACAGGACATTAACCTGTATCTCCCGAATGCAAATCGGACGCTTTTATTAAGCTAAAGCCTCACTAGACAGGTGGGCTTTGATCCCACAACCCCTTAGTTAACAGCTAAGTGCCCCATCCAACAGGCTTCTGCCTACCAGGCTTCGGTGCACTTCTATTGCACATCGATGGGTTTGCAACCCAACATGAACTTCACTACAAAGCCGATAAGAAGAGGACTTGAACCTCTGTAAAAAGGACTACAGCCTAACGCCTAATCTCTCAGCCATCTTACCTGTGACCTTTATCAATCGATGATTATTCTCAACAAACCATAAAGATATCGGTACATTGTACCTTATTTTTGGTGCATGAGCAGGTATAGTAGGCACAGCCCTAAGCCTACTAATCCGCGCTGAACTTGGCCAACCAGGCACTTTACTAGGTGATGACCAAATTTACAACGTCATCGTAACAGCCCATGCCTTCGTTATAATTTTCTTCATAGTTATACCAGTAATAATTGGCGGCTTTGGGAACTGATTAGTTCCACTTATAATTGGAGCCCCTGATATGGCCTTCCCCCGAATGAACAACATAAGCTTCTGACTCCTACCACCATCATTTCTACTCCTACTAGCCTCATCCACTATTGAAGCTGGAGCGGGTACTGGATGAACCGTCTACCCCCCACTAGCCGGGAATATAGCCCACGCAGGTCCCTCTGTAGACCTAGCTATCTTCTCCTTACATCTCGCTGGAGTATCTTCTATCCTCGGAGCAATTAACTTTATTACTACCGCTATCAATATAAAACCCCCAGCCTTATCACAATACCAAACCCCACTATTTGTGTGATCCGTCCTAATTACTGCTATCCTCCTACTATTATCCCTCCCAGTACTAGCTGCTGGCATTACTATGCTCCTTACTGACCGAAATCTCAATACCTCATTCTTCGACCCTGCAGGAGGAGGAGACCCTATTCTATACCAACATCTATTCTGATTTTTTGGCCACCCAGAAGTTTATATCCTCATTCTCCCAGGATTCGGAATTATCTCCCATGTAGTTGCCTATTACGCTGGAAAAAAAGAACCCTTCGGATATATAGGAATAGTCTGAGCCATACTATCCATTGGATTCCTAGGCTTCATCGTATGAGCTCACCATATATTTACCGTCGGAATAGACGTTGATACACGAGCCTACTTTACATCCGCCACTATAATTATTGCCATCCCCACTGGTATCAAAGTCTTTAGCTGACTAGCTACCCTTCATGGAGGTACAATCAAATGAGACCCTCCAATCCTCTGAGCCCTAGGCTTTATTTTCCTCTTTACCATTGGAGGACTTACTGGCATCGTACTAGCCAACTCCTCACTTGACATTGCTCTACACGACACATACTACGTAGTTGCACACTTCCACTATGTCCTATCCATAGGAGCCGTATTCGCTATCTTAGCCGGATTCACACACTGATTCCCCCTATTCACAGGATTCACCCTACACCCAACCTGAACAAAAGCCCACTTTGGAGTCATATTCACAGGAGTTAACCTAACCTTTTTCCCACAGCACTTTCTAGGACTAGCCGGAATACCACGACGATACTCTGACTACCCAGATGCCTACACCATTTGAAACACCATATCCTCCATTGGCTCCCTAATCTCCATAACGGCTGTCATTATACTCATGTTCATTATCTGAGAGGCATTTTCTTCTAAGCGTAAAATCCAACAACCTGAACTGACCCCTACAAACATCGAATGAATCCACGGCTGCCCACCCCCTCACCACACCTTTGAAGAACCAGCATATGTTCAAGTCCAAGAAAGGAAGGAATCGAACCTCCTCATGTTGGTTTCAAGCCAACCGCACTAACCACTTATGCTTCTTTCTTATGAGAAGTTAGTAAATCTATTACATGGCCTTGTCAAGACCAAATCACAGGTTAAACCCCTGTACATCTCACGTGGCCAACCCATCCCAACTTGGATTCCAAGACGCATCATCCCCAATCATAGAAGAACTAGTCGAATTCCATGACCACGCTCTAATAGTAGCACTGGCCATCTGCAGCCTAGTCCTATACATTCTAACCCTCATACTCACAGAAAAATTATCCTCCAATACTGTAGATGCCCAAGAAATTGAACTTATCTGGACTATCCTACCCGCCATTGTACTAATCTTACTAGCCCTTCCATCCCTCCAAATCCTATACATAATAGACGAAATTGATGAACCAGATCTAACCCTAAAGGCAATTGGCCATCAATGATACTGATCATATGAATATACAGACTTTAAAGACCTCTCATTTGACTCTTACATAATTCCAACTTCAGAACTACCCACAGGCCATTTCCGACTCCTAGAAGTAGACAACCGAGTTGTAATTCCCATAGAATCCCCTATCCGAGTAATTGTTACCGCTGGAGATGTCCTACACTCTTGAGCAGTCCCCACTCTCGGAGTAAAAACCGACGCTATCCCTGGACGACTCAATCAAACTTCATTCACAGCAACCCGGCCTGGAATTTTTTATGGTCAATGCTCAGAAATCTGTGGAGCTAACCACAGCTACATACCAATCGTAATTGAATCAGCCCCACTCCCATACTTCGAGAATTGATCATCACACCTCTCAAACTAATCATTAAGAAGCTATGCCACAGCACTAGCCTTTTAAGCTAGAAGATAGAGGTTTTACTCCTCCTTAATGATATGCCTCAATTAAATCCTAACCCCTGATTCTTCATCATGACCTCCCTATGAATCATCTTTCTGCTAATCATACAACCTAAATCCTCAACCATGTACTTCCCCAATCCACCATCTCACAAAATTAAATCCACCCTTAAACCCCTACCCTGATACTGACCATGAACTTAACATTCTTTGACCAATTCGCTAGTCCCCAACTCATGGGATTCCCATTAATCATAATCTCCATAATCTTTCCTACTATTCTCTTACCATCCCCCAATAGCCGTTGACTCTCCAACCGCCTGACAACTGTACAACTCTGACTGACTAAATTAATAACCAAACAACTAATAAACCCCCTAAACAAGCCTGGTCATAAATGAGCCCTCATCCTATCTTCACTGATAATCCTCCTTCTCCTAACTAACCTACTTGGGCTACTACCATATACCTTTACTCCCACAACCCAACTATCTATAAATATAGCACTAGCTTTTCCTCTTTGACTCGCTACTATCCTCACCGGACTTCGAAACCAACCCTCCACATCATTAGGCCATATTCTGCCGGAAGGTACCCCAACCCCACTCATTCCTGCCCTAATCCTAATCGAAACTATCAGCCAAATCATTCGTCCCATTGCCCTAGGGGTCCGACTCACCGCAAACTTAACTGCAGGACACTTACTAATCCAACTCACCTCCACCGCTACAATTGCCCTACTACAAATCTTCCCAGCTATATCCATCGTAACCTTCACCATCCTACTCTTACTTACCATTCTAGAATTAGCAGTGGCAATAATCCAAGCCTACGTATTCGTTCTACTTATTAGCTTATACTTACAAGAAAACATCTAATGGCACACCAAGCACACTCATACCACATAGTAGATCCAAGCCCATGACCCATCTTTGGAGCTATTGCAGCCCTCCTTACGACCTCTGGCCTAATCATATGATTTCATTTTAACTCCACCCACTTACTTTCAGTAGGCCTAGTATCCCTAATCCTCATTATAATCCAATGATGACGAGACATTGTCCGAGAAGGAACATTCCAAGGCCATCACACCCCGACCGTCCAAAAGGGCTTACGATACGGAATAGTCCTATTCATTACATCAGAAGCTTTCTTCTTCCTAGGATTTTTCTGAGCATTCTTCCACTCAAGCCTAGCACCTACACCTGAGCTCGGAGGCTTATGACCCCCTACTGGAATTACTCCATTAAACCCTATAGAAGTTCCACTACTCAACACCGCCGTCCTCCTAGCATCCGGAGTCACCGTAACCTGAGCCCATCACAGCATTACCGAATGCAACCGAAAACAGGCTATTCAAGCTATACTATTAACCATCCTCCTTGGATTTTATTTTACCCTACTACAAACCATAGAGTACCACGAAGCTCCATTCTCTATTGCTGATGGAGTTTACGGCTCCACATTCTTTGTAGCAACTGGATTCCACGGATTACACGTAATTATTGGATCCACCTTCCTAACCGTATGTCTTCTCCGCCTTGTCAAATTTCATTTTACATCTAATCATCATTTCGGCTTTGAAGCAGCTGCTTGATACTGACACTTCGTTGATGTAATCTGATTATTCCTCTACATCACCATCTACTGATGAGGATCTTACTCTTCTAGTATAATTATTACAATTGACTTCCAATCTTTAAAATCTGGTTACATCCCAGAGAAGAGTAATAAACATAATTACATTTATACTCCTAGTAACCCTAATCCTCAGCACTCTCCTAACTACTATCAACTTATGACTAGCCCAAATAAGCCCAGACACCGAAAAACTCTCTCCATACGAATGTGGCTTTGATCCCCTAGGATCAGCTCGACTGCCATTCTCGATCCGATTCTTCCTCAGTAGCAATCTTATTCTTACTATTTGACCTAGAAATCGCCCTACTACTCCCTCTCCCATGAGCAATCCAACTCCCCAATCCACTACTCACAATACTATGAACCTCCCTAATTCTACTTCTACTGACCCTCGGATTAGTCTACGAGTGGGTCCAAGGAGGACTTGAATGAGCTGAATAATAGAAAGTTAGTCTAATACAAGACAGCCGACTTCGACTCGGCAAATTACAGCAACTACTGTAACTTTCTCATGTTAGTACACCCCAGCTTCTATTCTGCCTTCATCCTCAGCTGTCTAGGACTAGCCTTTCATCGAACCCACTTCATCTCAGCCCTACTATGCCTAGAAAGCATGATACTCTCACTATACATCGCCCTCTCAATCTGACCAATCCATACCCAAACTCCATCATTCACACTCATCCCCGTACTAATACTAACCTTCTCTGCCTGTGAAGCTGGTACAGGACTCGCCATACTAGTAGCATCAACCCGAACCCACGGCTCAGACCATCTCCACAACCTAAATCTACTACAATGCTAAAAATTATAATCCCTACGATAATACTCATCCCAACAGCCCTACTATCCCCCAAAAACCTCACCTGAACTATTACCACAACCTACAGCTTACTAATCGCTTCCCTTAGCCTACAATGATTGCACCCAACATACTTCCCCTACAAATTTTTAAACCAATGATCAGGTATTGATCAAATCTCAGCCCCACTCCTAGTACTTTCCTGCTGACTTCTTCCACTCATACTTATTGCCAGCCAAAACCACCTTCACCCCGAACCAATGACACGAAAATATATCTTCATCACCACTCTTATTACTATCCAACCCTTTATTCTCCTAGCCTTTTCATCCACAGAACTATCCTTATTTTACATCTCTTTCGAAGCTACCCTAATTCCAACACTAATTTTAATCACACGATGAGGCAACCAACCAGAACGTCTTAGCGCTGGCATTTATCTTTTATTTTATACCCTAATCAGCTCCCTCCCCCTGCTAATCGCTCTTCTACACCTCCACATACAAACAGGCACACTTCACATACCTACCATAAAACTTCTACATCCCCTATCATCATCGTCATGGACTAACATTCTATCAAGCATAGCACTCTTAACAGCATTTATAGTTAAAGCCCCACTATATGGACTTCACCTATGACTGCCAAAAGCTCATGTAGAAGCTCCCATTGCAGGATCCATACTCCTCGCTGCCCTCCTCCTAAAATTAGGTGGTTATGGTATCATACGAATTACTGCAATTACAGGCCCACTAACTACCTACCTCTCCTACCCGTTCCTTACCCTCGCCCTATGAGGCGCACTAATAACCAGCTCCATCTGCCTACGCCAAACTGATCTAAAATCACTAATCGCATACTCATCTATTAGCCACATAGGCCTCACAATCGCTGCCTGCATAATCCAAACTGAATGATCCTTCTCAGGAGCCATAACCCTTATAATCGCCCATGGCCTCACCTCCTCCATATTATTCTGCCTGGCAAACACAAACTACGAACGTACACACAGTCGTATCCTGATCCTAACCCGAGGCTTACAATCTCTACTCCCCCTCATATGCACATGATGACTTCTAGCCAACCTAACAAACATAGCCCTCCCCCCAACAATCAATCTCATAGCCGAACTTACCATTATAATCAGCCTATTCAAATGATCCCCTTTTACAATCATTCTAACTGGCCTTGCAACCCTACTCACCGCCTCCTACAGCCTGACCATATTCCTCGCTACTCAACGAGGAGCACCTCCCTCTCACATCACCTCAATTCACTGCACAACCACACGAGAACACCTACTAATAACCCTTCACACCTTACCCATACTTCTCTTAATCACTAAACCAGAACTCATTTCAAATTATATATAATGCGAATATAGTTTCAACCCAAACATTAGACTGTGATTCTAAAAATAGAAGTTCAAACCTCCTTATTCGCCAAGGGGCGGTTTAACCAGCAAGAACTGCTAACTCCTGCATCTGAGACTAAACTCTCAGCCCCCTTACTTTTAAAGGATAATAGTAATCCACTGGTCTTAGGAGCCACTAATCTTGGTGCAACTCCAAGTAAAAGTAATAAAAACCTTATTACTCCTTAATACCATAACCCTACTAACACTAACAATCCTCTCTATGCCAATCATTTCCACCCTCATCTTCTCCAATCACAAAAATACCCCTTCAACTATTACTTCCTATGTAAAATCTGCTTTCCTCATCAGTCTCATTCCCATAATCACCTATATGCTCTCCGGAACCAATACAATTACCTCCTACTGACACTGAAATCTCACCACCAACTTCAAGATCCTCATAAGCTTTAAACTCGACCAATATTCCACAGTATTTTTTCCTATCGCCTTATTTGTAACCTGATCAATTATACAATTCGCAACCTGATACATAGCTTCAGACCCCTCTATCACTAAATTCTTCTTATACCTCCTCATATTCCTAATTGCTATACTCGTCCTAACAGTCGCCAACAACATATTCATACTTTTTATCGGCTGAGAAGGAGTAGGCATTATATCCTTTCTCCTAATTGGTTGATGACACGGACGAACTGACGCTAATACTGCCGCCCTCCAAGCAATCATCTACAACCGAATTGGAGATATTGGACTTATTATATGCATAGCCTGACTAGCCTCCTCTATTAACTCATGAGACATCCAACCCCAACACAACAATCAAATCCCCATCCTCCCACTCCTAGGATTAATTATTGCTGCTACCGGCAAATCCGCACAATTTGGTCTTCACCCATGACTCCCTGCTGCCATAGAAGGCCCCACACCAGTATCTGCCCTATTACACTCAAGCACTATAGTTGTAGCCGGCATCTTCCTACTTATTCGCACCCACCCCATGTTCTCCAACTCCCTAACAGCCCTAACCCTGTGCTTATGTTTAGGTGCTATCTCCACTATATTTGCAGCTATCTGCGCATTAACACAAAATGATATTAAAAAAATCATTGCTTTCTCTACATCTAGCCAACTCGGACTAATAATAGTAACCATCGGTCTTAACCTCCCTCAACTAGCATTCCTACACATCTCCACTCACGCCTTCTTCAAAGCCATACTATTCCTATGCTCAGGCTCAATTATCCACAACCTTGCCGGAGAACAAGACATCCGAAAAATAGGTGGATTACAAAAACTTCTCCCCATAACCTCTTCCTGCCTCACCATCGGCAACCTTGCCCTGATCGGCACCCCCTTCTTAGCCGGGTTCTACTCCAAAGACCTTATCATCGAGAGCCTCAACAATTCCTACCTAAACTCTTGAGCCCTACTACTTACATTACTCGCTACATCATTTACAGCTACATACAGTCTACGAATAACTCTTATAGTTCAAACCGGATATTGTCGAATCACCCCTACAGCCCCCATTAACGAAAACATACCTAATATCCTAAACCCCATGACCCGCCTCGCTTTAGGAAGCATTACTGCAGGTATTCTAATCTCATCCAACATACTTCCCACAAAAACACTTCCAATAACAATACCCACCATCATCAAAATTGCCGCTCTCCTAGTCACAATCCTAGGTATCCTCTTAGCCCTAGAACTAACAAACCTAACCCACAACCTTACTCTCCCTAACCAAAATACCCTAATGAACTTCTCTCTAACATTAGGTTACTTCAACCCACTTAGCCACCGAACAACCTCCACTAAACTCCTCAACTCTGGACAAAAAATTGCATCCCACCTAATTGACTTATCATGATGCAAAAAAATCGGACCAGAAGGACTTGCCGATATCCAACTCTTAGCCACAAAATCCTGCACCCCATTACACTCAGGATTAATTAAAACCTACCTAAGCTCCTTTGCCTTGTCAATCTTTATCTTACTTCTACTTAACTAATGGCCCCAAACATCCGAAAATCACACCCCCTACTTAAAATCATCAACAACTCCCTAATTGACCTACCATCCCCCTCAAACATTTCAACCTGATGGAACTTCGGATCCTTACTAGGAATCTGTCTCATTACACAAATCCTAACTGGATTACTACTAGCCACTCACTATACAGCCGACACCTCCCTAGCCTTTCACTCTGTAGCCCATATCTGCCGAGACATCCAATATGGCTGACTTATCCGTAATCTTCACGCAAACGGAGCCTCCTTCTTCTTTATCTGCATCTACTTACATATTGGACGAGGACTATACTATGGCTCATACCTCTACAAAGAGACATGAAATACTGGAGTTATCCTACTCTTTACACTTATAGCCACAGCTTTTGTAGGCTATGTTCTGCCATGAGGACAAATATCCTTCTGAGGAGCTACCGTTATCACTAATCTTCTTTCAGCCATTCCCTACATCGGCCAAACCCTTGTTGAATGAGCCTGAGGAGGATTTTCCGTAGACAACCCCACCCTAACGCGATTCTTCGCCCTTCACTTCCTCTTACCTTTCCTCATCGCAAGCCTCTCAATCATTCACCTAACTTTCCTCCACGAATCCGGCTCTAATAATCCCCTAGGAATCATCTCCCATTGCGACAAAATTCCATTTCACCCCTATTTTACCACAAAAGACATTCTAGGATTCATCTTACTATTTATCCCACTCTTAACCCTCACCTTCTTCTTCCCAAACCTTCTAGGAGACCCAGAAAACTTTACCCCAGCCAATCCACTAACCACACCTCCACATATTAAACCAGAATGATACTTCCTATTTGCATACGCAATTTTACGATCAATCCCCAATAAACTAGGAGGTGTACTGGCCCTAACCGCCTCCATTTTAATCCTCCTCCTCATTCCACTCCTCCACAAATCCAAACTACGCTCCATAACTTTTCGGCCCCTATCTCAAACACTATTCTGACTTCTATTTACCAATCTACTCATCCTAACATGAATCGGGAGCCAACCTGTAGAACATCCATTCATCATTATCGGACAAGTAGCTTCTTTCACCTACTTCCTCACACTACTCTTCCTATTCCCCACCATTGCAACCCTAGAAAACAAAATCCTCTATTAATACTCTAATAGTTTATTAAAACATTGGTCTTGTAAACCAAAAATTGAAGAATTGTTCTTCTTAGAGTATCTTTCCCCCCGCCTAATTACAGAATGGGGGGGGGGGGGGAGAAGGGGGGGGGGGAAAAATTTAAAGGGAAAGGTAAGGAAAAAGTAAAGGAAGAAAACAGAGGGATAATAAACACTAGAAAACTCACCAACCTCAACATCTCAGAAAGAGAGGACTTAAACCTCTACCTCCAGCTCCCAAAGCTGGTATTCTCCACTAAACTACCTTCTGACTCCCCCACACCTAAACTGCCCGAACTGCCCCACATGACAGACCCCGCACCAACTCCAACACCACAAACAGTGTCAAAAACAAACCTCACCCCGCCACTACAAACATCCCCGCTCCCCAAGAATAAAACATAGCTACTCCACTAAAATCCACTCGGACCACAGCACTCCCCCCACAATCCACCGTTCCTACCCATCACTCCTCTAACCCCACAAAATCTCACACCACCCCACCCATTAGAATTACCACTACAAACCCCACCCCATACCCTAAAACTCGTCAATCTCCCCAAGCCTCAACATAAGGATCCGCAGCCAAAGACACACAGTACACAAACACCACCAGCATGCCCCCCAAATATACCAAAAATAAGGCCAATGAGATAAAAGATACCCCCAAACTCAGCAACCACCCACACCCTACCACAGATGCCACCACCAGACCCATCGCCCCATACTGCGGCGATGGGTTTGATGCCACTGCCAAAGCACCTAAAATAAAGCAAACCCCTAAGAAAGATACAAAGTACATCATAATTCTTGCTTGGCTACAATCCAAGGGCTGCAGTCTGAAAAACTGCCGTTGTACTCAACTACAAGAACACCTATAGATCTACCCCCCCTACCCCCCCATAGAGGTACTACTTAGTATTTCTATGTATTATCGTGCATACATTTATATAGGACATTAATCACTTCCTCATACTATGTTTTATAGGGCATTAATTTATCTAACCCATATATGATGATTAATCCAATATAGCCTTAAATCCCTTATTCAGTTCATGATCTTCCACCAATCACTAAATTTCTATATATGCTCATAACAGTCAAGCAGTCAAACGTCCAGTATCAGATGGATTTCTAGTCTCCTCCCCTCACGAGAAATCAGCAACCGCTTGCATGGTTAGATCCCGTATGCTCTAGTTTCAGGAACCTACATTTAATATACAATGGTTCACGCACCTCTGGTTCCTACTTCAGGGTCCCTAATGGCTTAATCCCCACAGAATGCTTTTTAAAAGGCTTCTGGTATGTGAGATGCACCATATTCTCCCATAATCTCGACATTTTTAACTCTTCCGTCCATCTAGCTCTCTTTTTTTTTTCTCTGCTACTTCAACGTGCCCCCATACTATGCATAGTCAGAAAGCCAACAATTTAGGTCTGGACATCAATGGTCTTCGTAATGCGTCTCTGTTCCGGGACCGATTAATGAGACGGTCGGCGTATATGTGGAATCATTCGGACACTGATGCACTTGCCATCCGCATTTGGTTGATCTTGATCCACCCCCAACTAATTGGGGTATAATAGTGAATGCTTGTCGGACATATAAAACCCAATTTCCAATGCTCTATTTTTCTCTAATTTTTTTCAAAATTAGAGAAAAACTATAGCTTCAATTTACAACATTTTTTTTGATTTTTTTACAATTTTTTTCATTTTTTTATATTTTTGTCACTCCTAAAGTTACTACTAAAAAAAATTTTTTTTTCAAAAAATTTTAAAAAAATTTTTTTTTTCAAAAAATTTTTTCAACCCATTTTCACCAACCCTCTCCAGCCAACTTCCCCCTATTTTCTCCACCACAATTCACCAACCTCAACATCTCAGAAAGAGAGGACTTAAACCTCTACCTCCAGCTCCCAAAGCTGGTATTCTCCACTAAACTACCTTCTGACTCCCCCACACCTAAACTGCCCGAACTGCCCCACATGACAGACCCCGCACCAACTCCAACACCACAAACAGTGTCAAAAACAAACCTCACCCCGCCACTACAAACATCCCCGCTCCCCAAGAATAAAACATAGCTACTCCACTAAAATCCACTCGGACCACAGCACTCCCCCCACAATCCACCGTTCCTACCCATCACTCCTCTAACCCCACAAAATCTCACACCACCCCACCCATTAGAATTACCACTACAAACCCCACCCCATACCCTAAAACTCGTCAATCTCCCCAAGCCTCAACATAAGGATCCGCAGCCAAAGACACACAGTACACAAACACCACCAGCATGCCCCCCAAATATACCAAAAATAAGGCCAATGAGATAAAAGATACCCCCAAACTCAGCAACCACCCACACCCTACCACAGATGCCACCACCAGACCCATCGCCCCATACTGCGGCGATGGGTTTGATGCCACTGCCAAAGCACCTAAAATAAAGCAAACCCCTAAGAAAGATACAAAGTACATCATAATTCTTGCTTGGCTACAATCCAAGGGCTGCAGTCTGAAAAACTGCCGTTGTACTCAACTACAAGAACACCTATAGATCTACCCCCCCTACCCCCCCATAGAGGTACTACTTAGTATTTCTATGTATTATCGTGCATACATTTATATAGGACATTAATCATCCCCTCATACTATGTTTTATAGGACATTAATTTACTTAACCCATTTATAGTGATTAATCCAATATAGCCTTAAATCCCTTATTCAGTTCATGATCTTCCACCAATCACTAAATTTCTATATATGCTCATAACAGTCAAGCAGTCAAACGTCCAGTATCAGATGGATTTCTAGTCTCCTCCCCTCACGAGAAATCAGCAACCGCTTGCATGGTTAGATCCCGTATGCTCTAGTTTCAGGAACCTACATTTAATATACAATGGTTCACGCACCTCTGGTTCCTACTTCAGGGTCCCTAATGGCTTAATCCCCACAGAATGCTTTTTAAAAGGCTTCTGGTATGTGAGATGCACCATATTCTCCCATAATCTCGACATTTTTAACTCTTCCGTCCATCTAGCTCCCTTTTTTTTTCTCTGCTACTTCAACGTGCCCCCATACTATGCATAGTCAGAAAGCCAACAATTTAGGTCTGGACATCAATGGTCTTCGTAATGCGTCTCTGTTCCGGGACCGATTAATGAGACGGTCGGCGTATATGTGGAATCATTCGGACACTGATGCACTTGCCATCCGCATTTGGTTGATCTTGATCCACCCCCAACTAATTGGGGTATAATAGTGAATGCTTGTCGGACATATAAAACCCAATTTCCAATGCTCTATTTTTCTCTAATTTTTTTCAAAATTAGAGAAAAACTATAGCTTCAATTTACAACATTTTTTTTGATTTTTTTACAATTTTTTTCATTTTTTTATATTTTTGTCACTCCTAAAGTTACTACTAAAAAAAATTTTTTTTTCAAAAAATTTTAAAAAAATTTTTTTTTTCAAAAAATTTTTTCAACCCATTTTCACCAACCCTCTCCAGCCAACTTCCCCCTATTTTCACACCATAACCATGACAACCACTATTCTCCTCCCCATCCCAAAACTCCCTGCACAATTTAAACCAAAAAACATAAACGAATCAGCCTGCCCAAATAAAAACATAGGCAGCGAAACCAATACGTCCTTGTAGCTTAACGCAAAGCATGACACTGAAGATGCCAAGATGGTTTACCCAACCCAAGGACAAAAGACTTAGTCCTAACCTTACCATTAATTATCATTAGACATATACATGCAAGTATCCGCACTCCAGTGTAAATGCCCTCATAAACTTCTACTCTACTAGAAGTAAGAGGAGCAGGTATCAGGCACACCATATTCTCCTCGTAGTAGCCCAAGACACCTTGCTCAGCCACACCCCCACGGGCTTCCAGCAGTAATTGACATTAAGCCATAAGTGAAAACTTGACTTAGTTATAATGACTTAGGGCCGGTAAATCTTGTGCCAGCCACCGCGGTCATACAAGAGGCCCAAATTAATGGTACACGGCGTAAAGCGTGGAAACATGTTATCTAATCAGCTCGGACCAAAGTACACCTAAGCTGTCACAAGCCTAAGAGGTACCAAAACCCTACGTAAAAATGGTCCCAGTACTTATAGGGCCAATTATACTCCACGAAAGCTAAGAAACAAACTGGGATTAGATACCCCACTATGCTTAGCCCTAAATCTAGATGTTTACCCCTACCAAAACATCCGCCCGAGAACTACGAGCACAAACGCTTAAAACTCTAAGGACTTGGCGGTGCCCTAAACCCACCTAGAGGAGCCTGTTCTATAATCGATACTCCACGATACACCCGACCATCCCTTGCCCAAACAGCCTACATACCGCCGTCACCAGCCCGCCTAAATGAGAGTTCAATAGCGAGCACAACAGCCCTCCGCTAACAAGACAGGTCAAGGTATAGCGAATGAGATGGAAGAAATGGGCTACATTTTCTAATATAGAATAATTCTTCAACGAACAAGGTAATGAAAACCCCTTAGAAGGCGGATTTAGCAGTAAGATGAAACCAGAAAGTTCACCTTAAACTGGCTCTAGGGCACGTACATACCGCCCGTCACCCTCCTCACAAGCAATTATCCACATAAATAATGATCTAAACCAAAGCTGAAGATGAGGTAAGTCGTAACAAGGTAAGTGTACCGGAAGGTGTACTTAGCATATCAGGACGTAGCTATAATTGCAAAGCATTCAGCTTACACCTGAAAGATGTCTTCTAACTAGGACCGACCTGATGCCAACTCTAGCTCAAACCAATTAATCACAACACTAAATTTCTCTACAAAACAATTAAAACATTTTTCTACACCTAGTATAGGCGATAGAAAAGTTACTTGACGCAATAGAAAATTTGTACCGTGAGGGAAAGTTGAAATAGCAGTGAAAAACCAAGCATAAAACAGCAAAGACCAACTCTTGTACCTTTTGCATCATGATTTAGCAAGAATAATCAAGCATAATGAACTTTAGCTTGCCATCCCGAAACCTATGCGAGCTACCTACAAGCAGCTATCATGAGCAAACCCGTCTCTGTGGCAAAAGAGTGGGATGACTTGTTAGTAGAGGTGAAAAGCCAATCGAGCTAGGTGATAGCTGGTTGCCTGCGAAACGAATGTAAGTTCCTCCCTAAATTTTCCCCTCCAGATATACTAAATTACTACAATGAGATATTTAGGAGTAATTTAAAGGAGGTACAGCTCCTTTAAATCAGGACACAACCTAAACCAGAGGATAATACAAACTACTCCTTTTACATGTAGGCCTTCAAGCAGCCATCAATCAAGAGTGCGTTAAAGCTCATATCTCCAAAAATACCAAAAACACCGTGAATCCCTCACCACTAGCAGACCAACCTATGACCATAGGAGAATTCATGCTAAAATGAGTAATTTGAAGGGGACCCCCCTCTCTAGGCGCAAGCTTACATACTAAACTATTATTAACAGTACGACTTATACCACAACTCCACAAGACCGAATATTTAACTAACCTGTTACACCTACCCTGGAGCGCCCCCAGAAAGATTTAAATCTGCAAAAGGAACTCGGCAAGCCCAAGGCCCGACTGTTTACCAAAAACATAGCCTTCAGCTTACACAAGTATTGAAGGTGATGCCTGCCCAGTGACTAAGGTTTAACGGCCGCGGTATCCTAACCGTGCGAAGGTAGCGCAATCAATTGTCTCATAAATCGAGACCTGTATGAATGGCTAAACGAGGTCTTAACTGTCTCTTGCAGATAATCAATGAAATTGATCTCCCTGTGCAAAAGCAGGAATATCATCATAAGACGAGAAGACCCTGTGGAACTTAAAAATTCTAGACCAATGCCACCACTCTCTAAACCTTCAAGGCCCACCCTCTTGCACTCAATGGTCCTAATTTTTTGGTTGGGGCGACCTTGGAGTATAGACTAGCCTCCAAAAAATAAGATCACATAATCTTAACCTAGATTATACCCCTCAAAGTACTAATAGTAATCAGACCCAATATAATTGACCAATGAACCAAGCTACCCCAGGGATAACAGCGCAATCTCCTTCAAGAGCCCCTATCGACAAGGAGGTTTACGACCTCGATGTTGGATCAGGACAACCTAATGGTGCAGCCGCTATTAAGGGTTCGTTTGTTCAACGATTAACAGTCCTACGTGATCTGAGTTCAGACCGGAGCAATCCAGGTCGGTTTCTATCTATGCTTTTACTTCCCCTAGTACGAAAGGACCGGGGCAGTGGGGCCTATGTTCACTGACATGCCCCCCTTCTAATTAGTGAACACAACTGAACTAATAAGAATGAATCAAACCACCGAACATCCTAGATAAAGGATAGCTAGCGTGGCAGAGCTTGGCAAATGCAAAAGGCTTAAGCCCTTTATCCAGAGGTTCAAATCCTCTCTCTAGCTGCACACACCATGTACACTGTAAATTATTTGCTCATATCCCTATCATATGTTATTCCTATTCTCATTGCAGTGGCATTTCTTACATTACTTGAACGAAAAATCTTAAGCTACATACAAGCCCGAAAGGGGCCTAATATTGTTGGCCCATTTGGATTACTTCAACCCATCGCAGATGGAGTTAAACTCTTCATCAAAGAACCCGTTCGTCCTTCAACATCTTCCCCTCTTTTATTCACAATAACCCCAATTCTAGCTCTGCTCCTAGCTCTCACCATCTGAATTCCCCTACCCATTCCATTCCCACTCTCAGACATAAACCTTGGA
Organism: Tinamus guttatus; assembly: GCF_059628265.1. Lineage (NCBI taxonomy): Eukaryota > Metazoa > Chordata > Aves > Tinamiformes > Tinamidae > Tinamus > Tinamus guttatus. The sequence goes on along the minus strand of NW_028290250.1, from coordinate 7,503 downwards.
CTATTATTTCTACTCTCTATATCAAGTTTAGCCGTATACTCTATTCTATGATCAGGCTGAGCTTCTAACTCAAAATACGCTCTAATTGGTGCCCTACGAGCTGTAGCACAAACAATCTCTTATGAAGTAACCCTAGCAATTATCTTATTATCAATCATCACCCTAAGCGGAAACTATACCCTCAACACCCTAGCAACAACTCAAGAACCCCTATACCTTATCTTTGCTACCTGACCCTTAACAATAATATGGTATATCTCTACACTTGCAGAAACCAATCGAGCCCCTTTCGACCTGACAGAAGGAGAATCAGAACTAGTCTCAGGGTTTAACGTTGAATACTCTGCTGGCCCATTTGCCCTATTCTTCCTAGCAGAATATGCTAACATTATATTAATAAATGCCATAACCACAATCCTATTCATCAATCCTAGTTCACTAAGCCTACCCTACCAGCTTTTCCCCATAATCCTAGCCGTAAAAACTCTACTTTTAACCTCAGGATTCTTATGAGTACGAGCTTCTTACCCACGATTCCGCTATGATCAATTAATACATCTACTATGAAAAAATTTCCTACCCCTTACCCTAGCCTTTTGCCTCTGACATACAAGTATACCAATTTCATTCGCAGGCCTACCCCCATGCCTAAGATGCAATACCTACCCATGGAAATGTGCCTGAACCTAAGGGTCACTATGATAAAGTGAACATAGAGGTCTACCAATCCTCTCATTTCCTTAGCTAATTAGAAAAGCAGGAATCGAACCTACACAAAGGAGATCAAAACTCCCCATACTTCCTCTATATTATTTCCTAGTAAAGTCAGCTAACTAAGCTATCGGGCCCATACCCCGAAAACGATGGTTTAACTCCCTCCTTTACTAATGTACCCTCACACCAAGCTAATTTCACTGGCCAGCATTACCCTGGGATCCACTATTACTATGTCCAGCAGCCACTGAATCCTAGCTTGAACTGGACTAGAAATCAACACTCTCGCTACCATTCCCCTAATCTCCAAATCCCACCACCCACGAGCTGTAGAAGCCTCCATCAAATACTTTTTGGTCCAAGCCTCAGCTTCTGCCCTAATACTATTCTCCAGTATAATTAATGCCTGAGACACTGGTCAATGAGACATTACCCAATTAACCAATCCCACATCCTCCTTATTACTGACAGCCTCTATCGCCATAAAACTGGGTCTAGTACCCTTCCACTTTTGGTTCCCAGAAGTACTACAAGGAACCTCACTAATCACTGCTCTTCTACTATCGACAATAATCAAACTCCCACCACTAACAATCCTAATCCTTATCGCACCCTCACTAAACCCTACCATCATCATAACTATAGCTATTGCCTCCACAATGATCGGCGGATGAATGGGATTAAATCAAACCCAAACCCGAAAAATCCTAGCCTTCTCCTCTATCTCCCACCTTGGCTGAACTACTACAATCATCATCTATAACCCCAACCTTGCCATCTTAACCTTCTACTTATATATAATCATAACAACGCCTGTATTCCTCTCATTAAATATAACCAAAGCTACAAATCTCTCCATACTAATAACCTCATGGACCAAAGCTCCAGCACTGAATACCAGCCTAATACTAACTCTCCTATCCCTAGCGGGACTCCCCCCACTATTGGGCTTCTTACCCAAATGAATAATCCTCCAAGAATTAACTATTCAAGAAATGACACCCACAGCCATTGTCATCTCCATACTCTCGCTCCTGGGATTATTCTTCTACTTACGCCTAACATATCATTCCACAATTACTCTGGCCCCGAACTCCTCTAATTACATAAAATTATGATATATTAATAAAGCCTCCCATACCCCCACCGCAATTCTTACTTCTCTCTGCATCACCCTCATCCCCCTATCCCCCATAATCTTCTCCTTGTTCTAGAAACTTAGGATAATAGATAAACCAAAGGCCTTCAAAGCTTTAAATAAGAGTTAAATCCTCTTAGTTTCTGCTAAAGCCAACAGGACATTAACCTGTATCTCCCGAATGCAAATCGGACGCTTTTATTAAGCTAAAGCCTCACTAGACAGGTGGGCTTTGATCCCACAACCCCTTAGTTAACAGCTAAGTGCCCCATCCAACAGGCTTCTGCCTACCAGGCTTCGGTGCACTTCTATTGCACATCGATGGGTTTGCAACCCAACATGAACTTCACTACAAAGCCGATAAGAAGAGGACTTGAACCTCTGTAAAAAGGACTACAGCCTAACGCCTAATCTCTCAGCCATCTTACCTGTGACCTTTATCAATCGATGATTATTCTCAACAAACCATAAAGATATCGGTACATTGTACCTTATTTTTGGTGCATGAGCAGGTATAGTAGGCACAGCCCTAAGCCTACTAATCCGCGCTGAACTTGGCCAACCAGGCACTTTACTAGGTGATGACCAAATTTACAACGTCATCGTAACAGCCCATGCCTTCGTTATAATTTTCTTCATAGTTATACCAGTAATAATTGGCGGCTTTGGGAACTGATTAGTTCCACTTATAATTGGAGCCCCTGATATGGCCTTCCCCCGAATGAACAACATAAGCTTCTGACTCCTACCACCATCATTTCTACTCCTACTAGCCTCATCCACTATTGAAGCTGGAGCGGGTACTGGATGAACCGTCTACCCCCCACTAGCCGGGAATATAGCCCACGCAGGTCCCTCTGTAGACCTAGCTATCTTCTCCTTACATCTCGCTGGAGTATCTTCTATCCTCGGAGCAATTAACTTTATTACTACCGCTATCAATATAAAACCCCCAGCCTTATCACAATACCAAACCCCACTATTTGTGTGATCCGTCCTAATTACTGCTATCCTCCTACTATTATCCCTCCCAGTACTAGCTGCTGGCATTACTATGCTCCTTACTGACCGAAATCTCAATACCTCATTCTTCGACCCTGCAGGAGGAGGAGACCCTATTCTATACCAACATCTATTCTGATTTTTTGGCCACCCAGAAGTTTATATCCTCATTCTCCCAGGATTCGGAATTATCTCCCATGTAGTTGCCTATTACGCTGGAAAAAAAGAACCCTTCGGATATATAGGAATAGTCTGAGCCATACTATCCATTGGATTCCTAGGCTTCATCGTATGAGCTCACCATATATTTACCGTCGGAATAGACGTTGATACACGAGCCTACTTTACATCCGCCACTATAATTATTGCCATCCCCACTGGTATCAAAGTCTTTAGCTGACTAGCTACCCTTCATGGAGGTACAATCAAATGAGACCCTCCAATCCTCTGAGCCCTAGGCTTTATTTTCCTCTTTACCATTGGAGGACTTACTGGCATCGTACTAGCCAACTCCTCACTTGACATTGCTCTACACGACACATACTACGTAGTTGCACACTTCCACTATGTCCTATCCATAGGAGCCGTATTCGCTATCTTAGCCGGATTCACACACTGATTCCCCCTATTCACAGGATTCACCCTACACCCAACCTGAACAAAAGCCCACTTTGGAGTCATATTCACAGGAGTTAACCTAACCTTTTTCCCACAGCACTTTCTAGGACTAGCCGGAATACCACGACGATACTCTGACTACCCAGATGCCTACACCATTTGAAACACCATATCCTCCATTGGCTCCCTAATCTCCATAACGGCTGTCATTATACTCATGTTCATTATCTGAGAGGCATTTTCTTCTAAGCGTAAAATCCAACAACCTGAACTGACCCCTACAAACATCGAATGAATCCACGGCTGCCCACCCCCTCACCACACCTTTGAAGAACCAGCATATGTTCAAGTCCAAGAAAGGAAGGAATCGAACCTCCTCATGTTGGTTTCAAGCCAACCGCACTAACCACTTATGCTTCTTTCTTATGAGAAGTTAGTAAATCTATTACATGGCCTTGTCAAGACCAAATCACAGGTTAAACCCCTGTACATCTCACGTGGCCAACCCATCCCAACTTGGATTCCAAGACGCATCATCCCCAATCATAGAAGAACTAGTCGAATTCCATGACCACGCTCTAATAGTAGCACTGGCCATCTGCAGCCTAGTCCTATACATTCTAACCCTCATACTCACAGAAAAATTATCCTCCAATACTGTAGATGCCCAAGAAATTGAACTTATCTGGACTATCCTACCCGCCATTGTACTAATCTTACTAGCCCTTCCATCCCTCCAAATCCTATACATAATAGACGAAATTGATGAACCAGATCTAACCCTAAAGGCAATTGGCCATCAATGATACTGATCATATGAATATACAGACTTTAAAGACCTCTCATTTGACTCTTACATAATTCCAACTTCAGAACTACCCACAGGCCATTTCCGACTCCTAGAAGTAGACAACCGAGTTGTAATTCCCATAGAATCCCCTATCCGAGTAATTGTTACCGCTGGAGATGTCCTACACTCTTGAGCAGTCCCCACTCTCGGAGTAAAAACCGACGCTATCCCTGGACGACTCAATCAAACTTCATTCACAGCAACCCGGCCTGGAATTTTTTATGGTCAATGCTCAGAAATCTGTGGAGCTAACCACAGCTACATACCAATCGTAATTGAATCAGCCCCACTCCCATACTTCGAGAATTGATCATCACACCTCTCAAACTAATCATTAAGAAGCTATGCCACAGCACTAGCCTTTTAAGCTAGAAGATAGAGGTTTTACTCCTCCTTAATGATATGCCTCAATTAAATCCTAACCCCTGATTCTTCATCATGACCTCCCTATGAATCATCTTTCTGCTAATCATACAACCTAAATCCTCAACCATGTACTTCCCCAATCCACCATCTCACAAAATTAAATCCACCCTTAAACCCCTACCCTGATACTGACCATGAACTTAACATTCTTTGACCAATTCGCTAGTCCCCAACTCATGGGATTCCCATTAATCATAATCTCCATAATCTTTCCTACTATTCTCTTACCATCCCCCAATAGCCGTTGACTCTCCAACCGCCTGACAACTGTACAACTCTGACTGACTAAATTAATAACCAAACAACTAATAAACCCCCTAAACAAGCCTGGTCATAAATGAGCCCTCATCCTATCTTCACTGATAATCCTCCTTCTCCTAACTAACCTACTTGGGCTACTACCATATACCTTTACTCCCACAACCCAACTATCTATAAATATAGCACTAGCTTTTCCTCTTTGACTCGCTACTATCCTCACCGGACTTCGAAACCAACCCTCCACATCATTAGGCCATATTCTGCCGGAAGGTACCCCAACCCCACTCATTCCTGCCCTAATCCTAATCGAAACTATCAGCCAAATCATTCGTCCCATTGCCCTAGGGGTCCGACTCACCGCAAACTTAACTGCAGGACACTTACTAATCCAACTCACCTCCACCGCTACAATTGCCCTACTACAAATCTTCCCAGCTATATCCATCGTAACCTTCACCATCCTACTCTTACTTACCATTCTAGAATTAGCAGTGGCAATAATCCAAGCCTACGTATTCGTTCTACTTATTAGCTTATACTTACAAGAAAACATCTAATGGCACACCAAGCACACTCATACCACATAGTAGATCCAAGCCCATGACCATCTTTGGAGCTATTGCAGCCCTCCTTACGACCTCTGGCCTAATCATATGATTTCATTTAACTCCACCCACTTACTTTCAGTAGGCCTAGTATCCCTAATCCTCATTATAATCCAATGATGACGAGACATTGTCCGAGAAGGAACATTCCAAGGCCATCACACCCCGACCGTCCAAAAGGGCTTACGATACGGAATAGTCCTATTCATTACATCAGAAGCTTTCTTCTTCCTAGGATTTTTCTGAGCATTCTTCCACTCAAGCCTAGCACCTACACCTGAGCTCGGAGGCTTATGACCCCCTACTGGAATTACTCCATTAAACCCTATAGAAGTTCCACTACTCAACACCGCCGTCCTCCTAGCATCCGGAGTCACCGTAACCTGAGCCCATCACAGCATTACCGAATGCAACCGAAAACAGGCTATTCAAGCTATACTATTAACCATCCTCCTTGGATTTTATTTTACCCTACTACAAACCATAGAGTACCACGAAGCTCCATTCTCTATTGCTGATGGAGTTTACGGCTCCACATTCTTTGTAGCAACTGGATTCCACGGATTACACGTAATTATTGGATCCACCTTCCTAACCGTATGTCTTCTCCGCCTTGTCAAATTTCATTTTACATCTAATCATCATTTCGGCTTTGAAGCAGCTGCTTGATACTGACACTTCGTTGATGTAATCTGATTATTCCTCTACATCACCATCTACTGATGAGGATCTTACTCTTCTAGTATAATTATTACAATTGACTTCCAATCTTTAAAATCTGGTTACATCCCAGAGAAGAGTAATAAACATAATTACATTTATACTCCTAGTAACCCTAATCCTCAGCACTCTCCTAACTACTATCAACTTATGACTAGCCCAAATAAGCCCAGACACCGAAAAACTCTCTCCATACGAATGTGGCTTTGATCCCCTAGGATCAGCTCGACTGCCATTCTCGATCCGATTCTTCCTCAGTAGCAATCTTATTCTTACTATTTGACCTAGAAATCGCCCTACTACTCCCTCTCCCATGAGCAATCCAACTCCCCAATCCACTACTCACAATACTATGAACCTCCCTAATTCTACTTCTACTGACCCTCGGATTAGTCTACGAGTGGGTCCAAGGAGGACTTGAATGAGCTGAATAATAGAAAGTTAGTCTAATACAAGACAGCCGACTTCGACTACTCGGCAAATTACAGCAACTACTGTAACTTTCTCATGTTAGTACACCCCAGCTTCTATTCTGCCTTCATCCTCAGCTGTCTAGGACTAGCCTTTCATCGAACCCACTTCATCTCAGCCCTACTATGCCTAGAAAGCATGATACTCTCACTATACATCGCCCTCTCAATCTGACCAATCCATACCCAAACTCCATCATTCACACTCATCCCCGTACTAATACTAACCTTCTCTGCCTGTGAAGCTGGTACAGGACTCGCCATACTAGTAGCATCAACCCGAACCCACGGCTCAGACCATCTCCACAACCTAAATCTACTACAATGCTAAAAATTATAATCCCTACGATAATACTCATCCCAACAGCCCTACTATCCCCCAAAAACCTCACCTGAACTATTACCACAACCTACAGCTTACTAATCGCTTCCCTTAGCCTACAATGATTGCACCCAACATACTTCCCCTACAAATTTTTAAACCAATGATCAGGTATTGATCAAATCTCAGCCCCACTCCTAGTACTTTCCTGCTGACTTCTTCCACTCATACTTATTGCCAGCCAAAACCACCTTCACCCCGAACCAATGACACGAAAATATATCTTCATCACCACTCTTATTACTATCCAACCCTTTATTCTCCTAGCCTTTTCATCCACAGAACTATCCTTATTTTACATCTCTTTCGAAGCTACC